>NC_054598.1:31039054-31285608 GCF_004785595.1 Juglans microcarpa x Juglans regia | reverse complement strand
CATCCTCATCTCTCTCTCTCTCTCTCTCTCTCTCTCTCTCTGGTTTTGCATCAAATTTCTCTTACATCTCCTCTCCAATTCCACCAAAACAGAACAATCTTTCCTCCGTAGCCTGTCCCTCAAGTATGGGCCCGTCACTACTCTCCATATTGGCTCTGAACCCGTCGTTTTCGTCACCTCCTACTCGGCCGCCCATGAAGCCCATGTCCCGGAAACAGTGCCGCCTTCTCGAGGCCGGTCCCTCGATGGTCCCTCTCAGCTTCCGTTCTCAGTAATAACCGCAAGGTATTGGTGGATCTACCTAGGCCAGACTTGGCGTGTTCTTCGTCGTAATGTCAACTCTGAAGTTCTCCACCCTGCCAGTCTGAAAGCTTACTCTCTGGAACGCAAGCGGATCTTGGGAACATTGGTTAACAGCTTCAACCAGTGTTTCTTGCATGGCGATCAGCCCGTTCATGTGTTCGATCATATCCACCATGCGGTTTTTTTTCCTTGTTCATTCTCATGGCTTTCGGCGATGTCAACGATAGCACGATTAGAGAAGTTGAACGCATTCAAGCTGAACTTATTTTCAACTACGAGCAGTTTGGGGAAGTTGCTAGCTGTTCAGAGATCGTTGGAAGAGGTACTCGAATATCTTGAAGTCAGGCTGAAATAATCTTGCCTCTAATCAGAGCTCGAAAGAAGTTAAAGCAAGAGGAAAGGAAACAATCCGAGTTGGTATCATACACAGATACCTTACTGGATATGCAAATGAATGATGATCATGATCAGGAAGCTGGCAAGCTTGAGGAAGCCGGTTATACTGAGTTTGTGCTCAGAGTTCATCAATGCCGGCGCCGACACAAGCCTAACAACGCTGCAGTGATCATGGCAATATAGTGAAGCACCAATATATTCAAGCCAAGCTTTTTGCTGAAATCAAGGCCGTTGTGGGGTAAGGAGCTGAAGAGATTAAGGAGGAAGATGTGCAGAAGATGACATATTTGAAAGCAGTGATTCTCGAGACTCTAAGAATTCACCCTCCAAGTACCTTCTTGGTACCGCATGCAGTCTCAGAAGATGAAGAACTTCTTGGCTACAGAATCCCGAAAGATACGACAGTGAACTTCGTGATATCACTGATGGGGCGGATCCAAAGGAGTGGGAGAATCCAATGGAGTTCAGGCCGAGAGGTTGCTGAATCGTGGAGAAAATGGAGAACCAGATCGAGCGTCTGATGTTACAGCGTACAAGATGATGCCGTTTGGTTCAGGGAGGAGGATCTGTCCGGGGAAAAGATTAGCCCTGCTTAATCTGGAGTATTTTGTTTCAAATTTGGTGTGGAATTTTGAGTGGAAACCAGTGGACGGAGAAGGTGTTGAACCTTTGGATAAGGAGGTGTTCTTGACGGTGATGAAGAATCCTCTGCGAGCCCACGTGTCTCCAAGAATCAAATGAAAGCTTAGGATTGTAGCAATCTAGAATAATAATAATAATACATGAATAATGCCTATTAATTCGTTTGTTTTGCTAATTTAGATGGTTGGCCACGCTGATCTTTTCGTGTATGGCTTTATGAATTGCCGTTATGTTTGCTAAAGGGAAATACTTTAAATATATAGAGATTAGATAAAAGTAAATTTCTAAATTAATGTAGCTTAATGTGATACGTCAAATTATTAAGTTATTTTTATTATAAAATAAATCTAACGAATTCTATAAAATCACATCAATTTATAAATTTATTTTTTTATAATCTTTTTGTATGTGTAGCAATTTTCTTGATAAATTATTGTTTCTACATTTCTATGCAGAGTACGCATGGTACAATTTTATCAGCATGCCCAATGCATGCATGGCATGATTCCAAGAGCAATGTTAATGAATGATCTGAATATTCCCATAATCTATGGCTTTAGAATACAATAAACAACTATGGTTTTTTCCAAGAATGTGGATGCTGTTAAACAACGTGAGCTGCTGCAGTTATGGGGTGTGCACACTTTCTAGCAGTATGATAGATATCTTGGATTGCCTAATTTTGTAGGTAGATCCAAAGTCCAAGATTTTGCAGGCATTAAGACTTGGGTGTGGAATAATCTGCAGAGTTGGAAAGGGAAACTTCTTTCTCAAGGGGGTAGGGAAATACTTATAAAAGCAATGGCTTTATCCATACCACCTATTCTATAAGTTGTTTTAAACTACCATTGACGTTGTGCCGGGAGCTTGAGATGATGATGTCAAGGTTTTGGTGGGGTCAAAGGAGTGATGAACGGAAAATACATTGGTTGAGTTGGAAGAAGTTGTGTGTTTCAAAATTTAGAGGTGGGATGGATTTCAAGGATCTACACATTTTTAATATGTCTCTTTTGGCAAAGCAAGGTTGTCGGTTGCTACAAATGAGAATTCCCTATTACATAGAATTTTTAAGGCTAAATACTACCTAAATTGTTCTTTTTTCCAAGCCTCTTTAGGCCGCAACCCTTCCTATGCGTGGAGGGGTATTTTTAGGCTAGGCGATGGCTGTTGGAAGGTTGCAGATGGCGGGTTGGTAGTGGGGAAGCAGTGAAGATTTGGAAGGTTCCTTGGTTACCTGGTCCTAAAATTTTGCATCCTGAATTAGATAGCAGACATGGGTCTTATGTTGATGAAGAGCAAACAGTTAACAGTCTCATTGATAATACTAGTAGATCTTGGAATGCACAGGCGGTTAGAGCTCTCTTAATCCAAACACAGCTGAGGATATTTTCAAAGTCCGTTTGGGTTCAACTCCGGTTTTGGACAGATGGATATGGGATAAGGAAGGGAGTGGGAAGTTTTCTGTCAAGAGTGTGTATAAGCTTATCTAAAATCTGTTGGCTGGTTGTAGGGGTGAGTCATCTTTGTAGATGCAAGACAGAAGTTTATGGAGGAAGATATGGCATATGAAAGTTCTAAGGAAGATTAAAAATTTCGCATGGAAGGCCTGTCACGATATATTACCAACCCTTTCTAATCTCAGGCGGAAAAAGGTTGATGTGGAGTCTGTTTGTGGTTTTTGCCATGCTCATGAGGAAGATATTAATCATGCTTTACTCATTTGCTCTACCATTTCTAACTTGTGGCAACATTTTTTTCCATTGTTACAACAGTTTCCACAATCTTTGAGCTTTATTGATATGGTGAGAAGGTTTGACAGGTAAGGTAATGAAGTTGCCTTAACTGAGTTTTTTATTTTGTGCTGGAGTTTATGGTACATGAGAAATCTTTGGCAGATGGAGGCAAAATTGATACAACCAATCCACGCAACTGACAATGCTTTATCTCTGTGCAAAATCTTTAATGAGGTGCGAATTTCAACAGCCCGGGAGATGCGCACGATTTCCAAATGGCAAGCCCTAACAGATGGTTTTCTCAAGCTGAATGTAGATGGTGCAATGTTTACTGATCCGAGGAGAGCCAGAGTTGGGATTGTTCTAAGAGATATGCATGGAGAAATTGTGATGGCAGCTAGTAAAAACAAAGAGGATGTTGATGGGGCGGCAACTATAGAATCCATTGTTGTGTTGAGAGGCCTACAATTATGCCTTTCACTTGGAATTCCTAAATTAATTCTTGAATGTGATTGTCTGACTGTGGTACCGGAATTGCAATCAACAGAGGAATCGTGGGCTGGTGCTGGTAATTTGATTAATGATGCTAAGCTGCTAATGGGGCGTTTCCAGGAGGTTTGTGTCCAACATGTTAGTTGCATTGGGAATGGAGTTACTCATTCTTTAGCTAGATTTGCTTGGAACATTGTTGATATTAATGTTTCGTGGGAGCAGATCCCTTTTTTTATTAGTCATGCACTTTGGTTTGATACCAATTGATGTAATGTTGCTTTTTCAATGAAGTTTCTTTTCATAAAAAGAAAAAAAGAAAGAAAAAAAAAAGAAAGAAAGAATATAAATAACATGATCAGTTCAATAATAACATGATCTAGCTAGGAGACATGTATTATTTTTTTAAAGCAATATTATATCATATATAGCAAATTAAATCAGCAAATGAAGTGAAATCCTCAAGAATTGTGCATGCATTCGTACGTACGTTAACATCACACACATATATATATAGAATCAGGCCAAGATACAGATAACATATGATTCTCTCTTGTCATTGGTTTGTTTATCATTATCATTCCCAAGTATTGAACAAAATCCGGCCTATTGATCGGTATGTTTTGGAGTCGAATTCATCGAATATAACTAGTTCCGGTGTCAAATGGCAGTTCAGTGTGATAAATGTGTCAGTTTTTTTTTGATTTGGCACACATCCATAAAGATATTACACAAAAGTAATTTTATAAACTGATATGATTTTATATAGTCTGTTAGATCTACTTTACAATAAAAATAACTTTACAATCTGATGAACTACATCATGTCACATCAGTTTATGAGATTATTTTTATATAATCTATTAGTGACTAGAATATTTTTCAATTTTTAATTTGGTTTAAGTAGGCTTATGGAAGATGGTGACCTCAAATATGAAAGCACACTAATTAAAGTAAATAATTTTTTAAGAAAAGTAAATTTTATTAACAAAATTGAAAATTTCTTATTAGCAAACATGTCTTAGTTGAAATAGTGTGACAGACAAAAAGAAAGATAAAAAGCCACCCATGCCTTGTATATCGATTTTTCCGACTTAGGGTATGATACACATTAGTCATTTTGGACATGTCGTTATGTCTGATATTTCCATATAGTTAATGTGTTATTTATTTGTGTATTATAGGGATATTATGGTCCAGAAAATCCATACTACCTGTTATTCTTGATTCCTCCAAGTACATATCCAAACCATATATGTACGCTTGGGGTAACTAGGTAGATTTCTTTTAAAATTTTTAAAATTTTTTTCAGACATGCATTTGAGTCGTTCTACCACCGTGTCTAATTGCAGGCTCAATCGATGCCATCTGTTGGACCAACTATATCCTACTCTCTATTGAGTAAAGACAAGTTCAAGATACGATCAAGGTAGATTCCTTTTAAACTTTTTTTAAAAAATTTCGGATGTGCGTTTGAGTCGTTCTAATATCGTGCTTATTTGCAGCCTTTATCGATGTCACATTTTGGACCAACTATGCCCTACCATCCGTCGAGTAATCTGGAGGAGTTGAGATGAGTTCAAGATACAAACCAGGTGTATTCCTTTTAAATTTTTTTAAAAAATTTTGAATGTGCATTTGAGTCATTCTGATACCATGCCTATGTGTAGTCTCCCTCGATGTCACCTTTTGGACCAACTATGTCTGACCCTCCGTCTAGTAATCCGGAGGAGTTGAGAAGATTTAGGAAGACCCCCAAGTAGCAAGTGAATCATCAACTGTGCCATTGAATGCTGAAAATGAAAAGAAAGTTGGAGGTACATCACGCACGACTGATTAAAGTTGTCATATGACTAATGGTATTACACTTTTAACCCGATCACTAAACACCAAGTGTATATAATATAAATGTTAATCCCAACCATACATTTGCATTTTTAGAAATTTCATTAGACGTAAATAAAGAGGAGGAGACCGAGGGGACTCATGAAGTATCGGATGATGATGAATGAGTTGAGGAGCCAAAGTTTAGTATGGAGTTTGCCATTGATAAAAAGCTTTTGGCCTCTTATGAACGATATGTCAAGCAACAGAGTTTTGGTATTATCACACAAAGGACAAAGAAAAAGGCAGATGAGAGTACGAAGTATGTGACAGTTGGGTGTGTGCGTGGCGGACAGTACCATCCTAGCCAAAACAGATTGTAAGGCGAAGATAAATGCTCACTTGGTGAATGGGGTATGGCCCGTATGGGTTTTGACCACTGTTAAGATTACTCACAATCATATATAGCTGCCAGCCCACATAATTCTAAATCTTTTAGATCTCACAAGTGCTTAGATGAATACAATTAGAGGATGCTCCATTTGAATGACAGAGTAAGTATTCGAATGAACAAGAATTTCACTGCACTTGTTGAGGCGCGGGGGGAGGGGGGTTTAGAATCTTGATTTTCGAGAGAAATATTGTTGAAATTTTGCTGACAAAACTATCTAGTTAAAATTTTCTCCTCTGTCAATTGAAGTATATTTTTCCATATGAGGAATTCATATTTTACTTCTCCCTGCATATAATTCAAAATTTTTAAACATCAAATATGAAAAATTCAAAAACAATACAAAATTATACAATTAAAAAAAATAATTTGCTTTACCGTGTTGTACTTTGGGCAAGCATAAAATTCCCTTCCAAAATTTTTATTAGTTTGGGAGATCGTTAATGGTGTATTCAAACCACACCAACAAATTGACGATTCCATTTGAAATGCTTTAAATACACAAGATGATGATTGACTCAATACCGAAGGTAATCTAAATTAGAATAATTGCATAGAATAATTAACATTCCATTTACATAGTGTTCGAATGGGATTGTAAATGCAGTTTTATATTTATCTTTTTTATGGATTTGTATTTGTCAAAATCCACTTTTTTATTTGGAATTAGATGTCTAATACATTCTAATACTTTATTTAGTGGCTTGTAATTTATTACCAGTCTTGGAACACCTCGTTCTAATTCAACATTTTTTTGTACATGGAAGGCTGAGCGTGACTGAGTGACTTACTTTTTGTTATGATTCCCTTTTTTAGGAGTTCTTCATGAATTTCTGTTTTACAGAATTTCCTTAGTTCTTTATACATCTAAATTGGGCATCTAAATTGGGCAAGCATTAGTAGAAATGTTCTTTTCATTAAAATCTTTTACCTATGGTAACTTTACTGCATGTTTCATTAGAAATGTTCTTTATACATCTAAACAGACTTCCTCCTTGATTTTCTATTGAATCTTTCTATCTTTTGCAGAAGAATTTTATCAATTAGTTGTTCTTCAATTGTTTTGTATCTAATTTCTTCTTAAAATGGATACTTCTGTATTTTTCTAGGTTCTGGCTTCTTTGTGAATTCAAATTTTACTTCTTGCCCTAAGACGGTCGTTGTCATTCCATTACTGTCGGTTGTAACTTGTAAGTGGATAAAGTAAACACATGAAAGGATTTCCTAATATAACTTAGTTTTCTTGCAAGTTTTTTATTAAAATAAATGGTATTTTATTTCAAGTTTCTTGCCCTAAGACGGTCGTTGTCATTCCATTACTGTCGGTTGTAACTTGTAAGTGGATAAAGTAAACACATGAAAGGATTTCCTAATATAACTTTGTTTTCTTGCAAGTTTTTTATTAAAATAAATGGTAACTTTAAAGCATGCTTAATTTTTCTTGGTTTTTTCGTAATACTTAGTTGGTACTATTATTTCTTGGATACATTTTAGGTCTTCTCCTAAGTCTATTAAAGCAATTACTTCGAATTCAAATTCCGTATTAATAACTATTTTTACTTTAACATGTCATTTCTGATAATTCATTATTGTGACCATTACTAGAAAACTTTTATCTATTTGGGGAATATCATTTTTATCTTGCTGGAAGACTTTTTTTTTTTTCATAAAATTCTTGATTAATTTTTAGGATTGTTATTTCTTGTTGTAAATTTTATTTTTATTTTTTAATTGCATTATTTCTTTCTTAATTTTACTTATTTCTTGTTGTAAGATCCTGAAAGGTTAATTGTTTCCTTTTCATTTATCTAATATTTTATCCAGATTTACTTGTGGTTCATTGATAGTATTTTTTGTTGCTTTTTCCTTGCTAAGAAAATCTTTAAATTTTACATCATGATAAAAGAATAATAAGTTGTGCATATATAAATTAAATAATAGAATATATCTCTTCCCATCAGCTTAATATTTTGAGACGTAATAGTTTCATATAGTATTAACACTGTCTGTTACATATTTCAAAACTCAATTACTCTCAGTCGTCATTTTTCTAATATTCATCTCTTCGAATAGTCATATATCTAAGGGTGGGCCTACACCCACCGCTGGGGCTCCCGCTCGGAGCTCCAACTAGGTATTTCAAGTTTTTTTTTTTTTCATATCATTTTTTAATACTTCGAAATATTTTTTAAAAAATCAAAAAATTCACAATATTATTAAACAACACTTTCTTAATCACTACATATAATCTTGTTTGAGATATAATTTGTTAATTTTAAATTCTTCTTTATTCAGGGTATATATTTGGGCATCATCTCCAACTACTTATAAATATATATAATGTATTATATATATATATAAGAGTATTATATATAGTCTATATATAAGATAGTATATAATACATTATATATATAATGCACTATATATGTACTATATATTAATGATTTTCTGGAATCACATCATCTGAGAATCATAATTTTTATGACTTTTAATTTCATCCAAATATATGACTTTCAACTTCATTCAACCCTATCGCTCACAAATTTTTACACACTCGACATGGACACATAATATAACCACGATTATCAGTAGATGCCCATATGGCTGGGACTCACTTAATGGACACCTATATTGATGTCTGAATATACGTACGGTGCACTTCATAGCCACAAACACAACAAATGAAGGTACGCAACTACAACGTGATCACCAAGCTAGCTAGTTAGTCAGTCCTCTATATATTTATTACTTGTAACACAATCATGGAGGATATTTGAACATTACTTTGAAAACAAAAGGGATTGATCCTGCCACTAAAATTGTCTTGCTATTTACTGATCCAATGGTCAGCCCCATCTTTGATCTCCCTCTATATGAAAAAAATATTATACTTTATAAATAGTTAAGTTATATACTTTTTTTTTTTTTTTTTAAGATTAAGTTTTATACTATGCTTATAATTTGAAGAATAATCATATTCTAACTAAATTAGTATGAATATACTATATATACTTACTCCATGTTAAATATTAATTCTCATATTAGATGTATATTAAATGTTTTTAATCTTTACTTAAATTAAGATCCTAAACTTATAATTTTCTTGTATATTATATATTATATTATAATATACTATATAATACATTATATATATAATACACAGTATATATATATATACTATAATATACTATATATATTATAATATAATATTATATATAGTATGCTATATGTTATAGTATACGTTATAATATATTACACTTATCAATAATATAATATATTAAAGTCAATATTTTAGAAAATCAATCGAAAAATGTTTGAATGTACTAAGAATTACGTTTGAACGTTTCGTGTATATAAGCCCAAAACAGAACGGCAAAACGTCATTTTCACCGTTTTCTACTCATTCCCATTTGCGTGCCGCCACTCCTCTATTGCCGCTGCCGTCAAACTCCACCACAACCATCACTAAAAAGTAGGCATCCATCTTTTAACCTCTAACATGCATTTTATTTGAGATTTTGGTTCCGTTTTGTTTAAAACGGACCAAGTGGTAGCCATATTTTCAACTCCATTTTCCGGTCACCACGGCTTGCCATTGGCCCACCATAGAAAAGTTTCTTGAAGTGTATACTTCATTTCTACGGTGGCATTTCGGCATTTAGAAGCTTGTAGATTGATTTTCAAGATATCAATAATGGCTTAGTCGACTTAGCCATTCTGTGTCGTAACGTTCAAACATTTCACCGAGATGTCCTAACATACGACGTTTCGATTACATAGCCATTAAGCCTTCTACATTTGAATGTGTATTGTTTTACATTCCGACGTTATTTTTCGTCAAATTTAAGTCCAAACATTTAATTAGTATGTCCGAACGCACTAACTACTTTTTAAATTTATTTATGCTTCAACGTTCGGACGTGCATCCTTTACGTTCGCACGTAAAACTCATACGTTCGAACATATAACATAAACGTTCGAACGTACGTCATTTAAATTTATTTACTGCTTACGTTCGAACGTATATGTTATACGTTCACACGTATGTGTTTTACGTGTGAACGTAAAGGATACACATCTAAACGTTTTATCTGAACGTTCGAACGTTTCTTTTATTATGTTCGAACATTAATGCAGAGCAGCACTCACAAATTAACACAAAAAATGTATCAATGTTAATAATTTTTTTTTCCTTTTTTATTTTCAGGATATGGCTCATTCTCTGCATACTAGGAAACGAGAGAGGGAATGAGCCACTTAGGACACTACTCATATCGGGGCTCGTACTGTTATAGCAGATCGAAAGGTCCTGATTAATGAGTTCGACGAACTCATATAGGAGCAAACGAACCTGAGAGATATTTTCCTCAATGGAGGCTGGGGAAATATATGCACATTGAAGGGGAATGTGTACCCCTCAATGGTCCAAGACTTCTATATGGGGATTTGTGACATGCCTCAGGACGCATCCTCTCACACCATGAATGTACGCGGTGTTTCTATTGAGATTTCACCAAATGTCATCATTGAGCACCTCGGGATTCGTTGAGGAATTAAGACATCTGCACATGCTACACCTCGTGAGGATGTAGGCACTTTTGCATCATCTACTGGCTATCCCTTTGAGCCAGCATTAGACAGAGATGCAGATCGGTCAAAGGCTGAGATAATGGCCTCGAGGCTAGGGATGATGACCGAGACGAAGAATGGATTTCTACATCCTCACTGGGAGGGACCGCATGCAGATCGAGACGAAGAATGCCGTCAACCAGAACCATCTACTACTTTTCTTCCGCATGTTGCACCTTATGGCTGCAACAAACGTAGATCCTGTGGCACATAAAATCACATTTAGTTGGCTTCGGGCACAGTTTTTGATACGAGTGGCACATGGAGATCCTATAGATTTGCCACTGCACATCTTTGAGAGGATCCGTTACGAGGCGAGCATCGTCTCCATAGATAATCTCTCATATGGTGTCCTGATCAGTTGGCTATTACTTGCACAGGAAGTGCCAACCCAGCAAGAGGAGCGGGTCAAAGATCAGAGGAGCCCCCTCAACATGACCACCCATCGACGTAGCATTGGACAGGCGAGTGGACGTCAGCCACCCCTTGTAGAGGATCTAGTTCCTCCGACGCAACTTGAATCAGGTCATGTGGGGAGTAGTAGTCAGCAGTTGCCGAGTACATCTGCGGGAGATGCGCAGCCTACTTAGGTTGATGCGGTGATCTCATATTTGACTGCACATATCGACCATAAGATCGATCGCTTGCTGCTATAGAGGCGTCTGTCGCCGAAATCGCCCATCGTGTAGGTATCCTCAACGACAAAGTTGATATCTTGACTGAGGAGGTACGAAGTTCAAATTTCGCAAACAACACTATCATCTGAGTGGTGTTTACGAAATTCGATCATATTTGGTATTTTGCTTTTAATATTCGTAAAAAAAATATTATTTAATATTTCTATGGTTTTTTAATTTCAATTCTCAATCTTCTTTAATGTTATATTTTTCAACTTTAATACTAAATCACTGCATTTCAAATATATATAAATATAAATATATATTTATATATTACAAATTGTGTATATATAAATAGATACAAGTCAATCTTTTGGACTTGTTCACAAATTATGCACTATGAAAATCACATAATTTTTAAATTAGAGTCATATTTAATTTAAATTGGCAATTAACGTTCAAGCGTTAGTAGTTAATGTTTGAACGTTGGCGCAAAACATTTCATGTTCAAACGTTAATTACTAATGTTTGAACGTTGGTGCCAAAACATTTCACGTTCGCACGTAAGTAGCCATAATGTTCGAACGTACATATGACGTTCGAACGTAAATTTCCCATGCGTTGGAACTTGAAAAAAATCTTATCTGTTTTCAGTGACGGTTTCCACAAACCGTCATAGAAAAGACTTTTTAGTGATAGTTTCGGGACTATCACAATTTTTCAACCGTCACTAAAAAGCAATTTTGTTATAGTGTAAACAACACTTTCTATACTAATAATATTTGTTTTTAAGAGTTGCACAACAAAACTTCGTAAAAAACTATCTCGAGAAATCTATGAAGATCGAATTAGGTCTCAACAGGGGAGTCGGTGTTTTACTATCAGCCACCACTACAAAAAAAAGAGAGGAGAGTGGTAGCTTCCAACGGGATCCCTACCTTTTTTCCTATATCTAATTTCATGATAACTTTCATATTAAAATAAGGGAATAAAACATTTAGAGCCGGTTTGGATTAAGAGATATTCACTACTATTCATTATTATTCATAAATTTCAACTCATAAATCTAATTATTATTCACAAATTATTTCAACTCATTTCATTTTATCTCTAAATCGAAACGAGACCTTAATTTTCATCTCTTTTTATAGCAAAAAAGAGACGGATGCAAAATGATTTTACCCATGATTTCTTTTTTCAAAATTTATTTTTTCGAAAATATACTATAGGAAGCTAAAAACAAAAGCTGGATAGGAATGGTTTTAAAGATGACACCTCCAGCAAATTTTCTTGCACGTCTTGTCATATTTTTTTCTAGTATGTGCCATTAATGTTCCATCTCTTGCCGTCATTGTGATACTCCATATTTTAGTGTATTTTAATTGAATGATTATTTTAATTAATTTTAATATTGGTTCTCTTGTTTTAAAATTATTAGATTTCTCGTTGGTTTATTTTTATAATTTTTAAGTTATGAAATTTATTTTGATATGTTTTCTTAATGTTAATTATTGTTTTGCATTTAAATTGCTCTTTAATTTAAATTAGTTTGTTTGTGGGCTTTAGAATTATCATTGTTGGATTTTTATTATTATTTCATTTAAGCTATTCACTGCGTTTAAATTATTTTATTCAACTTATTGTTTTAAAATTCTTTTCGTTGGATCAATATTGTAACCCAAGATGTGAGAATTGGACCTCATTTCTTTCCCCCACTTTTTCTTTTTCCTCATTTCTTTTGGCTTCCAACCGCCGTCCACGCCACCACCCACGGCCAATGACCACCACCAGTAGCTTCACTAACACTCGTAAGCTCTTCCTTAGTAATCTCAAGTCTTCATTTGTCCCCGTTCAAAAGTTAGATTTTTGAGACCCACAACCATTGTCCAAAATACATTGTTTCATTACTGTGCTGCCAGTTCTAGCACTTTCGTGATCCTTCAAAAATTAAATATAGCATTGTAAGTATTTTCTCAAAGAATATTTGAGATTTAAATGTATTTTTGCACTAAGTCTTATTTACAGTGAACTGATTGGTTGTGCCAGAGTGTGTCCGAGAAGTAAGGGGGTCGGTTGGATTGGAGGATGAAGTTGTTGTGTGATTGGGTTATGCGGGAATTTGTTGTTGGATATTTGTGTTATGTCATGTATATTGCATATTTGCACGCATGTTCATGTTTGTAAATGAAAATTGAGTTTTCGCATAATTGCATTCATGTTCATGTGTATATTTGAAAACTGAATTTTTATTTGAGAAATAGTTTTTGGGTGCGTGTGAATCACGACCCCAACCCAAGATGGAGCATTATCTTGGTGGAGCTCCTCTAGTCACTCGGGAGCGGAATATATTGAGTGACGTCCCCTGGGTTGTTGCTGGGCGACAACAGGATCGGACGAGATGGTAACGCTCTCGTGCTGACTCTGTTGTCCCTCTTGCTGGCGGGGGCTAGAGGATGCTTGGCCACAAACGCGCTGGGTGAGGAACTGGGCATCGCTCATTACGAAGTCACTTGCACGGTCATTACACGTGGTGTGACAAAGGGAACTAGGGTGTGCGGATGGTTCCTAGGGGAGATCATGGTGCATATGGTAAAAAATGGATTAATGGGCTATTTTCTGAGAAAATGGCAGTTTTTGATAAATGGATATGTGGACCATTTTCTAGAAAAATGGTGGATTTCTATGTGGGCCATTTTCTAGAAAAATGGCGTGTGTTTTGGATAAAAGGATTTTATGTAGACCATTTTCTGAAAAAATGATGGATTATTGTTTTGGGTCATTTACAGGGAAAATGACAGTAAATGTTTTAATGGAATGTTTTGGGCCAAAATGAGATTTTGGCGTGCGTTAGAAAATATTCATTTTCGATGAAATTGATGTTTTGGGCCTAATGTATATTTCATCATATGCATGCATAAAAATTGGTTGCATTAATGCATTTTTATCTTGTGGGTTGTTTGGATTATTACTTACTTGTGGCATCGTTTTATGGTATCGCAGATTTTTATGCAGAAGATGCTGATGTTGAGCCTGAGGATTTGGCTCTACTGGAGGAGTGATTTGGGATCACTTGCTCGTGTTTGAGATTTGTTTCCCGTTTGTTGGATTATGTATTTTTTTGGAATTATTATGTTTTATGGGATAATTGTATTACTCTTTAAATGCTTTGTTTTAAGTAGATTTGTATTAAACAATTCTAGTTCTTAGTCGACTTCTTTGAATTATCTGCTGCTTTAATTTTGGTGTACACTGTTGTATGTACACATGACACTTGGCACTTATCGCTAGAATGCATGATCGTGTTGTCATCAGCCGGACGTCTCGATTCCCAAATTACCGTACTTGGGGGTCGGGGGCGCCACATATTGTATCAGAGCAGTTTGACTCAGGATAAAACCACATGTCTTGTAGGTGGAGTACTAGAAAGTTTTAAAGTTGTGATTTGAAATTTATTTTGCTTGAAGTATGTTATTTTAATTGTTTTATTTATTTTATTGTACGCTACTTTATTTGTTTTATTTATTTTATTGTGTGTTTATTTTAATATATTTGTTTTAATTTATTGTATGTGATTATATTTTGTTGGTTTTATTCTATTTTATTTCATGTTATTTTTTTGTATTTTAATTTATTTTACTATAAATATATTTTAATTTGTTTTGAGTAAGAATGGGGTTAAGGGTTACGTTATGGCAAGAAGATGGTACGACCGGGGATGTCATTAATAGGTATTAATATTTGGTGAAGTATGTTTGAACTCTTATAGGCTTGGGTTGCTTTTATAATCTTGAGGCTTGAAGGGAATGACATGGTTTGGGTGATCTCTTTTGGGAGTAGGATAATTGAGATCTTAGGTTCCGTAGAATTTATGTAATGAGTCTACAGAGTAGGAGGTTGCAAGTTCAACGAATTTCAATGATAGATTTACGAGAAGTTCATCTAAGGTTTGAGGCTTATAGTTTTTAGGAAATAAGTTTATGGGATTTAAGGTGGTAGGTTCAACAAGCATTTGAGGGATTAATTAAATTAGAAGTTTTAGATTTTGCCGACTCGTATAAGCAATTTGATATCATTTGGGGCTTTAGAATCTACAACTTTTTTTTAAGCGATTGTTTTAGATTTAAGGTTATCGATCTTGCAGATTTCAGAGATTGATTCTTATATTATTTAAGGTTGTAGAATTGCAGATTTGAAGGACTGATTTGTAATAAGATTTGAGTTCTTAGTTTTGTAGACTTGGTACGCTAGCTTGATCTATTCTGGTGGTTGATTAGTCTGTAACCATTAAAATGGGATTGATCAGAGTTCACTTACTGATATGGGAATTATTTAAGAGAGAATTTATTTAGAGATGGAAGGTAATGATCTAGTTCATGGATTTTCTGAGGATTGAAGATGTTGATCTAGTTCGAAAAATTATTGCTTTAAGCTTGAGGTTACAGTGGCAGGTTTAGGATTTGATCCATATCAATTTTAAGGATAATAGATCGTGCAGATTTAGGAAATGATTCTTGTCGATTTCAAGGATATAGGTCCAGATGATGGAAATGGTAGTGATGGATCACTTGCACATTGGAGGAGTATTGGTTTTGGCTAAGGATGCATGAGATCTACGCGTAATAGTTGTGAGTGTGTGTAGATTTCGAAGAGTACGCGTAATGCATGATTTATTTTATGATCTTTAAATTGTGAAAATTAATTTGTTATGTTTTTTTAATATTTATTATTGTGATGCATTTAAATTGATCTTTATTTTTTGTTTAAATTAATTTATTGCGTGATTTAAATATTTTATTTTCATTCTATCATTACGTTTAAATTATTTTAATTGAGATCTATTTTAAAATCTTTTTCGTTGGATCATTTTTGTGACCCAAGATGTGAGGATTGGACCTCATTTCTTTCCCTCCATTTTTCCTTTTTCCTTTTTCTTCTTTTTTTTTTCTTTTCTTTCTTCCTTCTCTCTCTCCTCTCCCGACGGCGGCCTCTCCCCTCTCTGCCTCGTGCATTTCCTTCTTCCTCCCAGCCCACTGCAGCCGCGCTACCGTGGCCGGCACCACCCAGCCCTTTAGCTCCCCCTCCCTCCGACGACCACCCCCCTTTAGTTTCAGCCTCCCTCACGCCGCCGTTAGCCACCACGATCTCCTCAAAGCAGCGGCCTTCTCTTCGCTTCAGCGCCGCCGTCGCGCCACCTCTGACCACCATCTTTTCACCACTTTATCATCGACCTCCTAGCAACCCAATGCACCCACCCTTAGCTCCGATCTACCACCGGTGAAGCACATCCATCAAAATTTACGTTTTGAGCATTTTTGGCCTTAAACCGCCCTCTACGCTGCCACCCACGGCAAACTACCACCACCATTAGCTTCACCGACATCCTTAAGCCCTACCCTATCAATTTCATGTCTTGATTTGTCTCCGTTCAAAAGTGGATTTTTGAGACCCGCGGCCATAGTGTATTTTACACCGCTACGTTGCTGAGCCACCACTTTTTGCACCTCTGTGATCCTTCAGAAATCATTATATAGCACAGTAAGTATTTTTCTAAAGAACTATCGTGATTTCAATATATTTTTACACTAACTCATATTATTGTGAACTGGTTGGTTATGCCAGACTGAGTTCGAGGAGTTCGGGGATCGGATGGATTGTGGACGGAGTTGTTGTGCGTTTGGTTTGCATTGTTGGTGTAACACCCCGTATTTTAGTGTATTTTTACTGAAGGAATTATTTTTATGTAATTAAAATAATTTCTCTTATTTTAAAATTGGTTGGGTTTTAGTGAGTTTATTTCTATGATTTTTATTTGGTGAAAATTATTTTTATATGCTTTCTTAATATTTATTTATTATTATGCATTTAAATTGCTTTTAATATTTAAATTAATTACCGTGGGATTTAATTATATCAATTTGACTTTACCATTATGTTTAAATTATTTTATTTAACTTGTGGTTTTAAAAATCGTTTCCGTTGGATCATTTTTGTGACCCAAGTTATGAGGATTGGACCTCATTTCTTTTTCCCTCTTTTTCTTTCCTCTCCTTTTCTTTTCCTATTTTTTTCTTTTTCTTCTTATTTTTCCTTCGGTTTTACCCTCTCCCGCGCGATCTCTCTCTCTCCTCTCCACCGCCCGTTTCCATCGTCCACTCCCAGCGCCGCCGTCCGTCGGCGGTGGTCGACACCGCCCGGTCCTTTGCGTTCCCCAGCCGCCGGCCGTCCTACCCCACCAGTATCACCGCCGCTCGTGCCGCCGTTAGCCTCCACGAAGCCCACGAAACCCACGACGCCACGGCACACTTTCCTCCATTGCGCCGCCGTCGCACCGTCATTGGCCACCATCTTCCTACCACTTCATCCCCGGCCTCTTGGCAACCCATTGGACCCAACCCCAGCTCCGATCCGTCACCGGTGAAGCCCCACCAAGTCCATCTCCGATTTACACATTTTTGGCCTAAAACCACCCCTTGCGCCGCCACCCACGGCAAACCACCACCACCACTAGCTTCACCGACCTCCCTAGGCCCTACCCTATCAATCTTGGGTCTTCGTTTGTCCTCGTTGAAAAGTTGGTATTTGTGACCCACGGCCACAGTGTATTTTACACTGTGGTGTTGCTCAAACGTCGCCTTTTTCAACTTCGTGATCCTCGAAAAATTATTATATTGCACTGTAAGTATTTCTCCAAAGAACTTTTGTAATTTAAATGTATTTTTGCTCTAACCCATTTCACTGTATTTTTGGCATGCCGGACTGAGTCCGAGGAGTTCGGGGGTCGGATGGATTTGTGATTGGAGTTGTTTGGTTGGATTTGATTGGATTGGTAATTGTTGGTTTGGATATTGTGTTGGTACATGTGCATTTCATTATTTCATGCATGATCATGTTTGTAAAAGAAAACTGGGTTTTCGTGTATTGCATTCATATTCATGTGCTTTGAAAAGCTATGATTTTATGTGATGATATTTTTGGTGCGTGTGTATCACGACCCCAAGCCGAGATGGGGTATTAACTCGGTGGAGCTCCTCTGGTTACTCGGGAGCGGAATATACTGAGTAACGTCCCCTGGATTGTCGCCGGGCGACAATGGGTTCGGACGAGATGGTCTCGTGCCGACTCCGTGGTCCTTCTGCTGGCGGGGACTAGAGGATGTCTGGCCACGTACGCGCTGGGCGCGGAACTGGGCATCGCTCGTTGCGTAGTGTGAGTGCTTGGCCATGTACGCGCTGGGCGCGGAACTGAGCACCGCTGCGAAGCCAGGACGTGCGGATGGTCCATAGAGGAGACCATGGTGCATATGAAAATAATGCATGGTGCATTTGGGATTAATGCACTATTTTCTGAGAAAATAGTGCGAGTTGATTTTTGGGTAAATCATTTTCTGGGAAAATGTTTTACGGATAATTTGGACCAAAATGGGATTTTGATGTGTGTTGGAAATTTATCATTTTCGGGGAGAATGATGTTTTGTGGAAAAATGCATGTTTTCATGTGCATGCATGTTAGTTGCATTTAATGCATTTTGTATTACGTTGTTGTTTGGGTTATACTTACCTGCGAGACCATTTTGTGGTGTCGCAGATTTTGATGCTGATGAGGAGGAGGAGGGCGAGCCTGAGGAGACGGCTCCGCCTGAGGAGTGATCTGGGATCACTCGTTTGTACATTTAGAACTATTGTAAAATATTTTTATGGATGACTGTATAACTGCTATTTAAATTTTTACTGATGTTTGATTGTAATTAAATTCTGGTACTTAGTTGACTATCCGCTGCGTTATTTTATTTGAACACTGTTGCATGTACACACACTGGCACTTCGTTGGGATGTGTGACCGTGTTGTCACCATCCTGGCATCTCGATCCCTGTGTATTTATATAAGGGGGATTGGGGGCGCCACAGGTGGTATCAGAGCAGTTCGGCTCTGGGTAAAACCACATGTCCTTTAGGATAGTACCAGAAAATTATTTTTATTATTATTTTAATAAAAAAAAAAAAAAAAAAAAATTTTAAAAGTGATGTAAGTTAAGTTATTTATTTTATATTATGGTTGCTATGTCATTTTATGTTAATTGTTGTTATTTAAATTATTTTATTTATTGCTTTAATTATTGTTTATTTTTTTTGGTTGAGTATAAATTATCTGGATTTAAGCGGGGTTGGAGAATGTTCTATGACAGGATTATGGTGAGACCAAGAAGGCAAGCTGAGGTGCCTGAAGATGAGTTACCTAGAGGTGATGGAAATTATGCTATGGCAAGAGCATTAAATAGAATGACAGAATTTCTTCAACAGAATTTCCGACCGCCGCAGGGAGATTCAAGTAGAGGAGCCCAAGTGGGGTGTCCCTATGAGCGCTTCCTAACGCATAGGACTCCTGCCTTCACTGGGGAGGAGGACCCAATGCGAGCTAGGAGGTGGATTCAAGATTTGGAAAGAACATTTGAAGTTTGTGGATGCACGGAGGCTCAGATGGTATTATATGGAAGTTATATGCTGCAAGGTGAAGCGGCAAATTGGTGGGAGACCAAGCGGACATTATTAGAAATGGAGTTGGGTTCCTTGGCTGCTGTGTCTTGGCAGCGTTTCAAGAAAGAGTTTGATGACCGGTTCTTTCCTGCTTCAGTGAGAAGGCAAAAGGCTCGGGAGTTCAATAATTTGGTCCAAGGTGGCATGACTGTGGAGCAATATGCAAGAAAGTTTATGGAGCTTGGACGGTTCGCTCCTCACCTCATTACTACGGAAGAGTTGCGGGTTGAGCGCTTCCTGGAGGGTTTGCGCCATGAGGTACGTAACAAGTGGCCTGCCTTCGGATTAAGGACTTTCAAGAGTTAGTGGATTTAGCCAGCATTGCAAAACGGGAAAACAGTTTTGGAGCAGGTTCCCCTCCGGGTCAGAAAAGGCGGAGTTACCTTGGCGAAGGGAGTAGTTCTGGGTCGCCTCATAAGTTCGTGCAAAGGACTAGTGCCCGTCCGCAGACGACCACCGGTGCTCGTGCTGGAGGTCGAGCTCCAGTTTGTAACCGGTGCAATAGAGCCCATGAGGGTGAGTGTGGCCAGAGAGGAATTCAGTGTTTTAGATGTGGCCAGCCGGGTCACTTTGCTCGGGAGTGTCCTGGTCAAGTTCAAGGAGGGCAAGAAGCGCGAGGAGCGCGAGGAGGTCGACGAGGTGGAAGGGGCAACCAGAGACAGCTGGTACAAGCTCGGGTTTATGCAGTGACCCCTGGTGATGTGGATTACGGAGCTCCAGAGACCCACGATGCTGGGGTTATTACTGGTATGCATTTAATCATTTTAATTTGATTTAATATTTGTTATGGTTGGATTATTTGGGATTGTCTGGTGGATGTGTTTGCTTCAGGTAGAGTTCGCCTATATGATTTCTATGCATGTACTTTGTTTGATTTTGGGGCGTCTCGATCTTTTGTGTCTGCCACTTTTGCACGGATGTGTAATCTGGTCACGGAGCCTTTATTGCAAACTCTAGTAGTGGCACTTCCAAATGGTGAGATGGTGTGGTGCTCTAAAGTTGCTTTGGGCTGTCCTTTGGATTTTGGAGGGAGGACACTGGATGCAGATTTGATTGTATTCAAGTTACTGGGATTTGATATAATTTTGGGAATGGACTGGCTATATCGATATTCAGCAAATATTGATTGTAGAAGTCGGGTAATTGGTTTTCAACTCTCGGATGATGATTATGTGGAATTCGCGGGAAGTAAGTTGAAGGCAAAACCAACAATTATATCAGCAATTCAAGCTAGGAGAGATATAGCTCGTGGAGCAGATGCTTTTTTGGTCCAAGTTGAGTCTACGCCATCTGAGAAGAAGTCGTTAGTAGATATTCCAGTTGTGGGCGAGTTTCCTGATGTGTTTGTAGATGATTTGCCCGGATTGCCTCCCGTTCGCGATATGGAATTTGTTATTGATTTGGAACCTGGTGCGGCTCCTGTGCATAAAGCACCTTATCGCATGGCACCGGCTGAATTAAAAGAATTGAAGACTCAATTGCAAGAACTGGTCGACAAGGGATTTATTCAGCCTAGTACTTCACCGTGGGGAGCGCCCGTGTTGTTTGTCAAGAAGAAAGATGGTACTCTCCGAATGTGTATAGATTATCGGGAGCTTAACAAAGTGACTATTAAGAACAAGTATCCTCTACCAAGAATTGACGATTTGTTTGACCAACTTCAGGGAGCGGCTATCTTTTCGAAGATTGATTTGAGGTCAGGGTACTATCAGTTGAGAATAAGAGATAAGGACGTGCCCAAGACTGCTTTCAGGACGAGGTATGGGCATTATGAATTTAAGGTGATGTCTTTTGGGTTAGCTAATGCCCCTGCTGCTTTTATGGATTTAATGAATAGGGTGTTTCGGCCTTTCTTAGATTCTTTTGTGGTGGTGTTTCTCGACGACATTTTGATTTATTCTCGAGATTTGGAAGAGCATGCTTGTCACCTTCGCCTGGCACTTGGGAAATTAAGAGAACATCAATTGTACGCTAAGCTGAGCAAGTGTGAATTCTGGTTAGAAGAAGTTAAGTTTCTTGGACATGTGATTTCTCAAGAAGGGGTGGCTGTAGATCCTAGTAAAGTAGAAGCTGTTTTGTTGTGGCCTCGCCCTTCGACAGTTCGTGAGATACGAAGTTTCTTGGGACTTGCTGGTTACTATCGAAGATTTGTGGAAGGTTTTTCTCGGCTATCAGGACCTCTCACTGCCTTGACTAGGAAGAATACTGAGTTTGTATGGTCTGACAAATGTGAGAGAAGTTTTCAAGAGTTGAAGAGAAGATTGACAACGACACCTATTTTGGCACTTCCGGAGACACACAAGCCATTTGTGATTTTCAGTGATGCATCCAAATTCGGGTTGGGATGCGTTCTTATGCAAGAGGGACGGGTTGTTGCTTATGCATCTCGTCAGCTGAAGATTCATGAAAGGAATTATCCCACGCATGATTTGGAGTTGGCGGCAATAGTCTTTGCGCTTAAGATCTGGCGGCATTATCTGTATGGCGAAGCCTGTGAAGTTTATACTGATCACAAGAGCTTGAAGCATCTGTTTACTCAGAAGAATCTAAACATGAGGCAGAGACGGTGGTTAGAGCTAATTAGCGACTATCAGTGTGAAATCAAGTATCATCCAGGAAAGGCAAATTTAGTCGCTGATGCCTTGAGTAGGAAGTCACAATAAGTGGATGAAGCGGAATCTTCAGATGTGGACTCTCTCCTTTGTGGAATAAGGAGACTTCTTATCGAGAGTTCACAGCAAGAAGAATTATTATCTTTAGTCTTGGATGTCCGAGTAGTGGATTTTGATGAATTAAAGACTCTTCAAAGAAAGGACCCTAATCTGTTGGCTATCAGGAAAAGAGTCAGAAAGTCTAGAGGACCCTTGCATTACAGCTTGGATAAGGATGGCATTCTTAGGTTTCGGGATCGTAGAGTGATTCCCCGAGACTCTGAATTTAAAGAGCGAATTTTAGCAGAAGCTCATGCAGCTCCTTATTCGGTTCATCCAGGAAGCACAAAGATGTATAGGGATTTAAAGAAGAATTTCTGGTGGGAAGGAATGAAGTCGGACATCGCCCTATTTATTGAGAAATGTGACACATGCCGACAGGTGAAGGCTGAACATCAGAGACCTGCGGGTAGACTCCAACCTCTCCCTATTCCGGAATGGAAGTGGGATGATATTTCTATGGATTTTGTGGTAGGGTTGCCGAGGACTCCTAGTGGGAAGAACTCCATTTGGATGATTGTGGATTGGTTGACCAAGAGTGCCCATTTCTTGCCTGTTAATAATACTGACTCGTTGGGTAAGTTGACTCGGTTATATGTCAAGGAGATAGTGCGTTTGCATGGAATACCCAAGAGTATTGTGTCAGATCGGGGTCCGCGATTCACGTCCCATTTCTGGAAGAGTTTGCAGGCGGCATTAGGCACTAAATTGAAGTTTAGTTTGGCGTATCACCCCCAAACGGACGGCCAATCAGAGCGTACTATTCAGACTCTAGAGGATATGTTGCGGTCTTGTGTCATGGAATTCCAGGGAAGTTGGGAGAATCACTTACCACTTATTGAGTTCTCTTATAATAACAGTTTTCATTCCTCCATTCAGATGGCCCCGTATGAAGCCTTATATGGACGGAAGTGCAGATCGCCTTTATGTTGGGATGAAGTTGGCGAAAACAAATTGCTTGGGCCTGAGTTAATTCAAGAAATGAAGGATCAAGTTCAGTTTATCAGGAAGAAGATGACTGAAGCGCAAAGTCGCCAGAAAAGTTATGCAGATACAAGAAGAAGAGACTTATCCTTTGAAGAAGGAGATTGGGTTTATCTTAAAGTCTCTCCTATGAAAGGCATTAAGCGCTTTGGTAAGAAAGGAAAGCTTAGTCCAAGATATATTGGCCCTTTTCAGATCGTAGAGAAGGTTGGACTTGTTGCTTATAGGGTTGCCTTGCCAGATTATTTTGGAGATGTTCATGACGTGTTTCATGTGTCCTCATTGAAGAAGAGTTTTGGACAGCAAGAGCCACGTTTTGTGGATCCCGAACGCATTCAACTGCGGCCCAATCTTACTTATGAAGTTGCCCCGACCCAGATCGTAGATTGGAAAGAGCAAGAGTTAAGGTCCAAGGTAATACCTATGGTGAAAGTGGCATGGGGTGATCCGTTGGCTCAAGATTTCTCTTGGGAGAGAGAGGCCGACATGAGGGAGCAATATCCATACTTGTTTGATTGATTTTGACGGTATGTTCTAAGTATTCTCTTGGTTGAATCTTGATCTTGTCTTGGTGCAATATTTGACCATGCCAATTCCGTGGACGAAATCTTTTTTAAGGGGGGAGGATGTAACACCCCGTATTTTAGTGTATTTTTACTGAAGGAATTATTTTTATGTAATTAAAATAATTTCTCTTATTTTAAAATTGGTTGGGTTTTAGTGAGTTTATTTCTATGATTTTTATTTGGTGAAAATTATTTTTATATGCTTTCTTAATATTTATTTATTATTATTTATTATTATGCATTTAAATTGCTTTTAATATTTAAATTAATTACCGTGGGATTTAATTATTTCAATTTGACTTTACCATTACGTTTAAATTATTTTATTTAACTTGTGGTTTTAAAATCGTTTCCGTTGGATCATTTTTGTGACCCAAGTTATGAGGATTGGACCTCATTTCTTTTTCCCTCTTTTTCTTTCCTCTCCTTTTCTTTTCCTCTTTTTTTCTTTTTCTTCTTATTTTTCCTTCGGTTTTACCCTCTCCCGCGCGATCTCTCTCTCTCCTCTCCTCCGCCCGTTTCCATCGTCCACTCCCAGCGCCGCCGTCCGTCGGCGGTGGTCGACACCGCCCGGTCCTTTGCGTTCCCCAGCCGCCGGCCGTCCTACCCCACCAGTATCACCGCCGCTCGTGCCGCCGTTAGCCTCCACGAAGCCCACGAAACCCACGACGCCGCCGCACACTTTCCTCCATTGCGCTGTCGCACCGCCATTGGCCACCATCTTCCTACCACTTCATCCCCGGCCTCTTGGCAACCCATTGGACCCAACCCCAGCTCCGATCCGTCACCGGTGAAGCCCCACCAAGTCCATCTCCGATTTACACATTTTTAGCCTAAAACCACCCCTTGCGCCGCCACCCACGGCAAACCACCACCACCACTAGCTTCACCGACCTCCCTAGGCCCTACCCTATCAATCTTGGGTCTTCGTTTGTCCTCGTTGAAAAGTTGGTATTTGTGACCCACGGCCACAGTGTATTTTACACTGTGGTGTTGCTCAAACGTCGCCTTTTTCAACTTCGTGATCCTCGGAAAATTATTATATTGCACTGTAAGTATTTCTCCAAAGAACTTTTGTAATTTAAATGTATTTTTGCACTAACCCATTTCACTGTGTTTTTGGCATGCCGGACTGAGTCCGAGGAGTTCGGGGGTCGGATGGATTTGTGATTGGAGTTGTTTGGTTGGATTTGATTGGATTGGTAATTGTTGGTTTGGATATTGTGTTGGTACATGTGCATTTCATTATTTCATGCATGATCATGTTTGTAAAAGAAAACTGGGTTTTCGTGTATTGCATTCATGTTCATGTGCTTTGAAAAGCTATGATTTTATGTGATGATATTTTTGGTGCGTGTGTATCACGACCCCAAGCCGAGATGGGGTATTAACTCGGTGGAGCTCCTCTGGTTACTCGGGAGCGGAATATACTGAGTAACGTCCCCTGGATTGTCGCCGGGCGACAATGGGTTCGGACGAGATGGTCTCGTGCCGACTCCGTGGTCCTTCTGCTGGCGGGGACTAGAGGATGTCTGGCCACGTACGCGCTGGGCACGGAACTGGGCATCGCTCGTTGCGTAGTGTGAGTGCTTGGCCATGTACGCGCTGGGCGCAGAACTGAGCACCGCTGCGAAGCCAGGACGTGCGGATGGTCCATAGGGGACACCATGGTGCATATGGAAATAATGCATGGTGCATTTGGGATTAATGCACTATTTTCTGGGAAAATAGTGCGAGTTGATTTTTGGGTAAATCATTTTCTGGAAAATGTTTTACTGATAATTTGGACCAAAATGGGATTTTGGTGTGTGTTGGAAATTTATCATTTTCGGGGAAAATGATGTTTTGTGGAAAAATGCATGTTTTCATGTGCATGCATGTTAGTTGCATTTAATGCATTTTGTATTACGTTGTTGTTTGGGTTATACTTACCTGCGAGACCATTTTGTGGTGTCGCAGATTTTGATGCTGATGAGGAGGAGGAGGGCGAGCCTGAGGAGACGGCTCCGCCTGAGGAGTGATCTGGGATCACTCGTTTGTACATTTAGAACTATTGTAAAATATTTTTATGGATGACTGTATAACTGCTATTTAAATTTTTACTGATGTTTGATTGTAATTAAATTCTGGTACTTAGTTGACTATCCGCTGCGTTATTTTATTTAAACACTGTTGCATGTACACACACTGGCACTTCGATGGGATGTGTGACCGTGTTGTCACCATCCTGGCGTCTCGATCCCTGTGTATTTATATAAGGGGGATTGTGGGCGCCACAGTTGGTTGTTGTTATGGCGTTGTTCATGTACATGACATATTGCACGCATGATCATATTTGTAAATGAAACTGGGTTTCGTGTACATGCATTCATGTTCATGTATTTATTGAAAACTAGGTTTTCATGTGTTAAAGGATTTTTGGGTGTGTATGTATCACGACCCCAAGCCGAGATGGAGCATTATCTCGGTAGAGCTCCTCTGGTCACTCGGGAGCGGAATATACTGAGTGATGTCCCTGCGTTGTCGCCTGGCGACAACAGGATCGAACGAGATGGTCTCGTGCCGACTCCGCGGCCCCTGCTAGAGGATGCTTGGCCACGAACGTGCTGGGCGTGGAACTGGGCATCGCTAAGAAGCCAAGACGTGCGGATGATTCCTAGGGAGATCATGGTGCATATGGTTAATGGATTAATTGGCTTTTTTTGGAAAAATAGCATGTGTTGAATAAAAGGATTTTTATGTGATTCATTTTCTGGGAAAATGATGTTTTATTGATTTGGGTCATTTTTTGAGAAAATGACAGATTATTATTTTTTGGCCCAAATGGGATTTTGACGTGTTGAAAAATATCTAGTTAAGGGAAAATGATATTTTAGGATCTAACACATATTTCATCATATGCATACATATTAGTTGCACTAATATGTTTTTATCTCGTGGTTATTTGGTTTATACTTACCTGCGGTACCCTTCTATGGTAATGCAGATTTTGATGCAGAAAAGGATGAGGGTGAGCTTGAGGATTCGGCTCCGCCTTAGGAGTGATTGAGATCATTCGTTTATGGTTTGAGACTTTTATTATTTTATTTGGAATGACTGTATAACTCTTTTAATCATTTTACTTATGTTAGTTTGTATTAAAACATTCTGATACTTAGTTAACTTATTTATATTTATCTGCTGTGTTGTTTATTGTACACTGTTGCATATACACACACTTGGCACTTTCGTTGAGATGCGTGACCGAGTTGTCATCATTCTGACATCACAATTCCCGTGTTTTTGTACGTGGGAGTCAGGGCGTCACAATACCTAAGTACATGATAGTTATGATGCAATGCACCTAATGATCTAGTAGTATGTTATAAATCGTAGCAAAAAAAATTTCTTAATTACATAAGACTAGTGATAATTTAATAACATGATAACGAAGTGTAAGCATCCCAATTTTTTAAATTTCATTCAAGTACTTCCTAAATAGACATTGTTTCAAAGGTCTCCCAAAACAAGGGACCATCAAAAGTTGATTTCACAAAAACCTCCAATTATAATGATTACACTAGATCTAAGCCCTTTTCATAGGTGGAGGTAAAAAATAATCCCTTGGTCCGTATAGGCTCGAGTTCCAGAAATCCTAGCCCCGCGGTGACTACCTTAGCCTCTTTTGAGGAATCTCTCGCTTGACTTAAATATTCAGTTACAAGGTCCATGTCCAAATGGTCCTTGATCGTAGGGGCTTTCTCAGTTTTGTCCCCATCCTTATTAAATGCTTCCAAAAGGTCCCTAAGGTGTCGTCCCATGATTTTTAAAAGAGGAGTAAAGTCATAACAGGCCTCGAAGGTAAATTCATCTTCAATCAGGTCATTAATCGTGTCCATGGCCTTGGGTACTTATCACAGTTTCTACCATTCCGGGTGGGGAATCGTAGTGAAAACTATCACAATGAGATTTCAAGAAATCTCAATAAAAATGATCATGTTTTTTTTTTCATGCTATTTCTGAAAATTGACTAGATCATACAAGTTGGCATGATATGCTCATGATCAATGCGTTATGTATAGTAATATAAACTATATATGGACAACACTATTAAATATATATACGTTATGGCACAAATGATCTTCCAGATCATCGAGGGCTACAATTTGGCTAAATCCATGTAAAACGTGGGATATTGATCATGTAGACGTACCGTATTGGTTAAAACATTAATTTTGTTTGCAGAATTAATGCTTGCTACTCTAGCCATCAGCTTGGGCCTAATCGAATCTCCCACTTCCAAAATTCAGTAGATGATTGATCGTATACAAGAGTAGATGGAATGGACGGAATATTAATAAGAGATCTCGTAAATGCGCGTATGCATGGGAATTAATTAATATTAGAGCGAGCCCAAGATTTGAACTTCGAAGATCATGATTGAAGCAAACGGGTCTAGCTAGTCATGGACATTAACAATATAGCTAGGATGCCACGGGGCAAACTCCCTGAAAAGAAAACAAAATGATATCCTGGATCTCGTAATTGAGAGAATGATGTCATGGATGCATGAGACCTTTTTGCCGGAAGAAGACCGGATAGGCAAGCTAGACAAGCTAGAGAAACCAGATACAACATTTAATTTGTTAACTACTAAGTCTTCTCTTTCTTATAAGGCAAACTGGGGATTTATTAACGTTGTTTGTCAATTCTCAAATAGAGACCCAGATGATGCAGAAAATAAGCTTTGACTCACTTGGGTTATGAGCCTTGGTACCGGTTTTCTTCTTTTTGTTTCGCAGATTAGGGCAAGCATTTCCAGCCGTCTCGAGTCACCATGCACGTCCGATTAGGGATCGATGGCGGCTCAAAGGGGATTGGAGTAGGCATGCAGCTGCTCGCCAAGGTCCCCACCCCGTGATCTATGGCCCCTCGATCAAATAAGAAAGTAAAGGAAGGAAAAAAAAAAAAAAAAAAGGCAGAACAAGAATTCCTTGGATGGATTTAGTTTTAATATAGTTTTTCATTGGATGTTTATTTGTTTGTCTAAATCTAATAAAAAAAATGAAGATAGACTTATAAAGTCAAAGAAAATCAGAAAATGTATTTGAATCTTAAAGTAAGAAAGTATAAGAATTTAAGAAAAAGAGAAATTGAAAAAATAACTCAATACAAAAAGTTGATAAATAATTATAAAAGAATATTTAATTCTTATAATGAATTTTTCTGGTAGGTAATTAATTATTATGATAAAAATATAAAAGCCCTTCTTCTAATTTTTGCCTAAGGCCTCAATATTTGACATTGAGCCCGGCCCTGCCTCCTATGATCCGCATCGGAGTCTATAATAATAAGTTTCAGATCATTAGTTGTGAACGAAGCGTATGTGATTAATGGATACAGCATGCTGCATTAGTTAGTACATTTGACAGGAAATCAACTAATTTTATTTAAATTCCCAAACATTATCCCCACGATTGTCAAAAGAAATTACACTAATATATATATATATATATATATAAACGATAATTAATGGGCAATTACGCATAAATGGTCTATTCAGAACTTGTTAAATAATACTACATACAGTTGTATGATATTTAAATTCCGTATAGTTTCTTATGAAATAATAATGAAGCCACTATAAAAGTAGATTTTTTCATATACATTCCAGGTGTGCCAATATATGTTTTATATATATATAAAATACATAGACTTACACTCTCTAAAATAATAAAGGCTGGCCGTCTTTACATAACAATTAGTGCGTTATTACCCCCCGAGTGGCTGGGGGAATCCTTCCTTATTCATATGCCTTGAGCGTGGTGCTGTCACTGGAGAGGGACGAGGGTTTACACCGTTGGATGATCTTCCTATAAATACAGAGGGGAAAATATTACCAAACCCTGCAAATAACGATGCTAAAACAAATCTCATTAAATAAATGTAGTACTAAAGAATTATATATATATATATATCTATATATTCACCATCAAGGAGTCAGCTAATTAATGCCTCAAATCACTAAAACTTATTTTCGACGCATTAACTGAAAAGTGAGAGGGAAAAAATACATAATTGTAGTTTGTTTGATGAGTGAATGGTCCAATTGTTTGCATAAACATAGCTTTAATTTCTTGGGAAAACAAAACTCATGATCAGGTACTTGAAATGATCTGATCAAATGAATTCGTTCAAAGCCAAAATCAGATTGAAATTCAAGAAGCTCGGGTTGATGATTAATTTGTTTTAATAGGTATATATCATCAACATGATAAGGAAAAACTGAAAGATTAATAAAAAATAAATAGCGAAACATTGATATTTTAGATTGTAAAGTACTAGATTTAACATATCATATGAAACTATATCAGTTTGTGAATTCATTTTTGTAAGATCTTTTTATGGTTGTTAACTCTTCTCTTCTTCATGTAAAGTAGGATGAAAGAAAAAAGGTGAAAGAACGACGGACCATTTCTTGAAACAGTAAAGTAATTACTTGCAACGACCATTTGCATAAACATACAGATGGTGGCAACTGTAAAGATTAGTAGAATGGAAGCACGGACGTTAAAGGAACGGGCACACGCCATTATTCTTAAAGGAACGTGAAATATCCTTCCAATTCCTCTTGCCACAGGTACCTTATTTAAACAATCCCAAAACAATGTCTTCGATCCATTATTTGGTAGTATGCTCAAAATATATAAAATCATCCACAAAATCCCCAAAAAAAAAAAAATAAATCTCTCTTGCGTGTAGTGCACTTCGAAAGTGGAGTTGACTTAAATCCTTAATATTTGGAAATTTTACATGACATGCATGGCGAGAACGTGTAAAGTGGGAAGAAATTGAGGATTACGTGACATGACTTCATGTGATATGTTAGATCTACTTTATAATAAAAGTAACTTTATAGTCTGACATACTATAATAAGACCGTCAATTTGTGAATTTACTTTTATAAAATTTATTTATGACTAAAGCATTTCTTTTATGTATATATAGTTTCCCTCAACATTCTGGAGAATTGAATTTGGGTTTTTTACTTCAGGGTTAAAGTTTTCAACATGTAATTTTACAATCTGATATACCATAATAAGACATGTTATATGACGACCCGACTCTCACGTACAAAAATAAAGGGAATCGTGATGTCAGGATGATGACAACACGGGTCACGCATCCCAACGAAATGTGCTCAAGTGTGTGCAACATGCAATAGTGCACAATAAAAATCGCAGCGGATAATATAAATAAGTCATCTAAGTACTAGAAGTTTAAATACAAACATTCAAAATAAATTATCCTTAAAAAGTTATATAGTCATCCCAAAATATATTACAAGACAAATACATAAATAATTGATAAAGCGAATCTTGATAAACGGGAGCAATTCAGATCACTCCTCCAACGGAGCCAAACTTAAGGCTCGTCATCCTCATCTGCATCAAAAGCTGCGATACCATAAAATGGTACCACAGGTAAGTAAAAATCCAAATAACTCTCGAGATAGAAACACATTAATGCAAACAACAAATAGATCCCAAAACCTCATTTTTCCCAAAAATGATTATTTTCGAACACACGCCAAAATCTCAATTTGGCCCAAAAATATAATCCGTCATTTTTTCAGAAAATGATTCACACAAAAATCAACTAGTTATCGGACACTGTAGGCGGGAATCGCAAGCGGGACTATACCACCATCCCTGCTTACCACCATCCTTACCGCATGCACCGTAGGCGGGAATCACAGGCAGAACACAACTACCATCCTTGTTTACCACCATCCCTACGGCGTGCACCATAGGCGGGAATCACAGGCGGGACTCTACCACCATCCCTGCTTACCACCATCCCTACAGTTCTTTTCCAAACAATGAATACTTATCATAGCACTGTAGGCCGGGATGGGGGAGGTCGCCGGACTGTGGAGAAGGAGGTGGGAGCGGCGGTGTCGCCAGACGGTGGCGCACGGCTGCAGGCTGGTGGACGAACGATGCGGATGCAGGGGAGAGAGGGGGAGCAATTCGTGCGGGGAGAGAACAGAAAGAAGAAAAGAAAATGGAGAGAAAAAGGAAAGAAGAAAAGACAAAGGAGTAAAAAGAAAAGTGAGGGAAAGAAATGAAAAGGAAAAGTGAGGGAAGGAAATGAGGTCCAATCCTCATATCTTGGGTCACAAAAAGGATCCAACGAAAAAGATTATAAAACAGCATCTCAATTAAAATAATTTAAGCGTAATAATAAAATGAAAATAAAATAATTAAATCCAACAATCAATTAATTTAAAATAAAGAACAATTTAAATGCATCACAATAATAAATATTAAGAAAACATATCAAATTTAATTTTCGTAAATTTTAAAAATCATAAAAATAAACCCACTAAAAATCCAACAATTTTAAAATAAGAGAATGAATTTTTGAATTAATAAAAAAATCCTTCAATAAAAATAGACTAAAATACGGGGTGTTACACGTCAATTTGTGAATTTATTTTTATAAACTTTATTTATGACTAAAGCATTTCTTTTATGTATATATAGTTTCCCTCAACATTCTGGAGAATTGAATTTGGGTTTTTTACTTTAGGGATAAAGTTTTCAACCCATTGATGTTTTTTCCTTCTTTTCTGTTTGGGAAAGTTTGTGATGGACTTTGATATTATTGCATCATGTTAAGGCTGAGTAGCCCCATTTTTAGAGCTTCTGATTATTGTTCATTGTTGGGAAATAGGTAAGGGATGAGATTCGGCTTGGCATAACATGAGAACATCGATGGTGGAGTACATGAGGGCAAAAAAGAGATGAAACAAAGTAAGTATTGACGTAATGTGTCGGCCCGAAAATATATCACACACAAAGAGTTCACTAGTAGTCATTAATTTTCACTATTATTCAGAGATCATCTAAGATCACCTCTTGTTCACTAGTAGTCATTGATTTTCACTAATTTTGTTCTTTTTGCAAGGTGCAAGGGCATAATTCAAATACGTTGAAGGCAAACATGAAAGAAGGAAAAGAGAGTAAGAGTTTGAAGGTTATTAAGTCTAGTAGAATCTGGATGCCAAAGGATAAAGAAGAGGATGCGGAGGTTAATAAAGATCAATCGGTGAAAATGACAAAGTCCCCTTTTTTGGTATTGGAAGACATGGAGACTGGGGAGCTTGTTTTGGATGGAGGCGAGGATGTAGGGAAGTCGATGTTGGTGACTGAGAGAGATATCGAAGGTATAGAGGCTCCAGTGCAGTGGAAAGACTCGTTGATTTGTGGAAAGGCCAGCAGAACTATACCAGTTGAGGAGTTGGTATCTTTATCAACAACATATCAAGTTCCGTTTGCTGAAGGTGCTGTGCAGTTAGAACGTAGAATTGTGGATCCCAGCGGAACTATACTAGTAGCAGAAGATGCTGTGCAAATAGAACCTATAATTGTGGACACTAGCGGGACTATACCAGTAGCCGAAGATGCCGTGCAGATAGAACCCATAATTGTGGATGCAAGCGGGACTATACCAGTAGTGGAAGGTGCTGTGCAATTAGACCCGCCAGATTTGTATATGGTGGTCTTCAAACAGACAACTGCTATGGAGTTCAAATTTGAGGATGAAGGTAATTTTCCTCACCTTGGTAAACAAAAAGATGAATCTTCTGATTTTGAGTTAGTAGTAAAAAAGTCACCAAGAAAATGTATGTTATGTTGTTCCTATAGGGTTCCTAGCAAGCCCTCTCAGCAGAATAAATGATTAATAAATTGCTGTTTTGGAATATCCGAGGTCTTGGCACCTTGAGAAAATGTTTAAGGGGGCTGTTACGAGTGCAGCACCCCATTATTCTATTTATTGCGGAACTGTTCAGGGATGATACTCATTTGAGTTATTGGAAGACGTCTCTAGAATTTGATGAGTGCCTGTCGAATGCTAGTCAAGCAGGAATGATTTGGTGTTTTTGGAAGTCTGGTTTGAAGGTGGATGTTATGGGTGTTTTGAATTAGCATCTTACTTTGCTTATTAATTCAAATTTATTGATCTCATCAGTTTATGCAAAGTGCCAGTTTTTCGATCGAAGGTCTTTGTGGGCAGATTTGCTTTGTGTTAATAATTTGCATTTTCCTCATGTGATTATTGGGGATTTTAATGTCTTATGTAACGATAATGAGAGAAGAGGGGAAAATCCAAGGAGGCTTATTGCAATGGAGGATTTTTGTTCCTTTATTGATGATGGCCAATTTGTTGAGCTGCCTTTCTCAAGTAATGGTTTTTCGAGGTGCAACGGACAATTGGGAATGGCGCGTTCATGGGCTAGACTGGATAGAGTTTTATGTAATTCCAAGTTTAAGGATCTTTATCTGTCAGGTAGAATTCAATATCTTCCTAGGAGAACTTCAAATCACTTCCCTATGGTTTTGGGTCTTTTAGATTCATCTGCTAGGTATGGTCACATCTCATTTAAATTTCACTATATGTGGACAAATCATGAAGATTTTTGGAGATGTGTTTCTAGTTCTTGGCAGGTGGAGGTTAATCTTACAGGTTTGTGGAAGATTGCCGCAAAATTGAAGAGGTTAAATCTGGTTCTTAAAACTTGGAACAAGGAGGTGTTTGGCTGGACAGGTAAGCATATTAAAGAATTAGAAGCAAAAGTTGAGGAAGGTGAATTTAGTCTACAAGAATGCTACTCAGAGGATGTTGAAGCAGACGTTTTAGCTAACAAGGTTGAGCTTGAAGTCTGGTTAAAGAGGGAAGAGTCTCGTATTGCTCATCAAGTCAAACAAAAGTGCGAATTGCATGGTGAGGTTTCTTTCTTTAAAGTTCTGCATAATCATAAACATAATGTGGTGATGAAAATGAAGCTCTCTGATGGTAGAGTGCTTACCTCACCTGAAGATATACATGAGGTTGCGTGTGTTTATTTTGAGGATTTCCTCAGAGCTAAGTCAACAAGTTTAGTGCCATAATTGGTTGGGTTAATTTCGGAGGAAGTTTCGGAGGAGGAAAATCAAGTTTTTGGTAATAATCCATCGGTTGGGGAAGTAAAAGATGCACTCTTTTCTATTCCTGTGGATAGTAGTCCAGGGCTGGATGGATTTGGCTCAGGTTTTTTTCAACATTGTTGGTCCTTGGTGTACCAAGATTTAATGGAAGCTGTTAGTGATTTTTTTGGTGGGGTTGCATTCCCAAGGTTTTACTCTACCTCTTATATTATCTTAATTCCAAAAGTTCAGAATCCTATGTTGTTTGGGAATTTTAGTCCCATAAGTCTCTGTTCAGTGGTCTATAAAATTTGCTCTAAAAGTTTAGTGAACAGATTTACTTTAGTCTTCAATAGGATTATTTCCATGGAACAATGAGCTTTTTTGCCAGGTAGAAGTATTTTTGAAAATATTAATCTTACTCAGGAGCTTATTCATGATATTAATAAGCCAGTTCGAGGAGTAAGTATTATTATGAAAATTGATTTTGCAAAAGCTTATGACATGATTGACTGAGATTTTTTATTTCATATTTTGAAAGCTTTTGGGTTTTCTTTGAAGGTTTGTCATCTGTTAGTTCAATGTGTTACTACACCTTGGTATTCCGTGGTAATGAATGGCGCTGCAAAATGTTTTTTTAAGGGTGGACGTGGTCTCTGTCAAGGGGACCCTCTATCTCCTTATTTGTTCATTTTAGTAGAAGAAGTTCTGTCTCGGCTGTTAAAAAAGAAGTTTGAGTTGGGCAGAATTAAATGTTTCTCTCATCCTAGATATGGTCCTGTTGTTTCTTATCTTTTATATGCGTTTGACATGGTGATTTTTGCAAATGGAGGGATGTTTTCAGTTTCAAAGATTGTTGAAGTTCTTCGTATTTATGCTGAGTGGTCAAGCCAACAGGTAAATAGCGCCAAATCATCTATTTTTTCTCTAAAAGAATTAATTCTGTTAGACGTCGACATCTCTTATTGACTACACAGTTTTCGGAAGGGGTGTTCCAGGTTAGGTATTTAGGGGTGCCAGTTGTTTCAGGCAGATTGAAGCTAATTCATTTCCAGGATGTTTTTCAAAAAATTCAGAAGAAGATTGAAGGTTGGAAGTTGAGTTTCTTTCCACAGGGGCGAGAGTCATCCTATTAAAGCATGTGTTGTCGAGTATGCCAGTTCACTTGTTATTTGTGATGCAGGTTCCGAAATTAGTGTTGCTCCAATTTAATAAATTATTTAGCACTTTCTTTTGGGGCTCAATTAATGGGAGTCCCAAGAGGAAATGGATTAAATGGGAAAGATTATGCAAACCAGTGGATGAAGGAGGGGTTGGTTTGAGAAGTTTTGTTGATGTACAAAGATCGTTGCATCTTAAATTGGTATGGAATTTGTTGAATTCAGATTCTTAATGGAAAAGATTTTTTTTGTTCTAAATACATGCATGGACAGCATCCGCTAGAGATTAGTCCATCTATAGGCACCAGGTTCTGGAAAGCAATTGTAAAAGAGATTCATGTTGTACTTTCACGTTCCAAGTGGAAGATTAGGGAGGGGAATGTGTCGTTATGGAGAGACAGTTGGCTTAATTCTGGACCTCTGATGGAGCAGTATCCGATGGTGGGAGATCTAGAATTGAAGGTGAAGAATTGTATAATTAATAACAATTGGGATATAGAGCAACTTGAGGAACTAGTAGGGCCTGAGAAAATGGAGGAAATAGTCAATGAAATTAGTAGTAGGAGGACAGGTAAGGATCCGCTTATTTGGTTAAAGAATTTGGATGGGTCTTTCATGACTAAAACCGCCTGGTCTTTTGTTCGGATCAGTAATCCTAAATGTCAATGGTCGGAGTGGATTTGGAATTCGACTTTACCAAAGAAATTTCCTGTGCTAATGTGGAAGGCCTTAAACTCATGCCTTGCTGTGGATGACCATATAAGGAGACTTGGTGTGCCTTTAGTCTCGAAATGTGAATGCTGTCGAGAAGGTGCCTTTGAGGATATTAATCATGTGTTATATAGTGGGAATATTGCTAAGTCTATATGGAAGTTTAGTTCTAATACTTTAGGCATCCCGTTTGTCCCGTTCTGGTCTTGTAGGGCAACTGTTGTGTGGCGCCCCCAATCCTCCTTATATAAATACACAGGGATCGAGACGCCAGGATGGTGACAACACGGTCACACATCCCAACGAAGTGCCAGTGTGTGTACATGCAACAGTGTACAAATAAAATAATGCAGCGGATAGTCAACTAAGTACCAGAATTTATTTACAATCAAACATCAGTAAAGATTTAAATAGCAATTATACAGTCATCCATAAAATATATTACAATAGTTTCAAATGAACAAACGAGTGATCCCAGATCACTCGTCAGGTGGAGCCGTCTCCTCAGGCTCGCCCTCCTCCTCCTCATCTGCATCAAAATCTGCGTTACCACAAAATAGTATCGCAGGTAAGTATGACCCCAAATAACAACGTAATATAAAATGCATTAAATGCAACTAACATGCATGCACATGATGAAATATGCATTTTTCCACAAGACATCATTTTCCCCGAAAATGATAATTTTCCAACACACGCCAAAATCCCATTTTGGCCCAAAATATCCGTAAAACATTTTCCTAGAAAATGATTTACCCAAAATCCAACTCGCACTATTTTTCCAGAAAATAGTGCATTAATTCCAAATGCACCATGCATTATTTCCATATGCACCATGGCCTCCACTATGGACCATCCGCACGTCCTGGCTTCGTAGCGGTGCTCAGTTCCGCGCCCAGCGCGTACATGGCCAAGCACCCACACTACGCAACGAGCGATGCCCAGTTCCGCACCCAGCGCGTACGTGGCCAGACATCCTCTAGTCCCCGCTAGCAGAAGGACCACGGAGTCGGCACGAGACCGTCTCGTTCGATCCCATTGTCGCCCGGCGACAATCCAGGGGACGTTACTCAATATATTCCGCTCCCGAGTAACCAGAGGAGCTCCACCGAGTTAATACCCCATCTCGGCTTGGGGTGGTGATACACACGCACCAAAAAATCCATTCACACATGAAAACCCAGTTTTCATAAACACATGAACATGGATGCAATACACGAAAATCCAGTTTTCTTTTACAAACATGATCATGCGTGCCAAATGCAATGTACATGAACCAACACAATATCCAAACCAACAATTACCAATCCAATCAAATCCAACTAAACAACTCCAATCACAAATCCATCCGACCCCCGAACTCCTCGGACTCAGTCCGGCATGCCAAAATACAGTGAAATGGGTTAGTGCAAAAATACATTTAAATTACAAAAGTTCTTTGGAGAAATACTTACAATGCTATAAAGCAATTTCCGAAGGATCATGAAGCTGCAAGAAGTGGAAAAAACAGCTACAGAATAGTGTAAAATACACTGTGGCCGTGGGTCACAGATACCCACTTTTCAACGGAGACAAACGAAGACCCAAAAATGATAGGGTAGGGCCTAGGGAGGTCGGTGAAGCTAGTGGTGGTGAAGGTTGGCCGTGGGTGGAGGCGAAATGGGTGGTAGAAGACCAAAAACACCCAATCGGAAATGTGGATGGTGGAGCTTCACCGGTGGCGGATCGGAGGTGGGGTTGGGTCCAATGGGTTGCCAAGAGGTCGAGGATGATGTGGTGAGAAGATGGTGGCCAATGGTGGTGCGACGGCGGTGCAACGGCGGAAAGAGTGACGCGGCTTCAATGGGCTCGTGGTGGCTAACGGCGGCGCGAATGGAGCTGGAAACGGAGGTGTGGTGTCGCCGGTGGCTGGGGGAGCTGGGGAGCCGGGCGGTGTCGACCACCGCCGGCGCACGGCGGCGGGCTGGGGGAGAGGAAGAACGGACGGAGAGAGAGTGAGGGAGCTGGACGTCGCGCGGGAGAAAGCCAGGAAAGAAAGAAAAGAAAGGAGGAAAAGAAAATGGAAAGAAAAAGAAAAGAAGAAAGAGAAAATACAGAGAAAGAAATAAGGTCTAATCCTCATAACTTGGGTCACAAAAACGATCCAACGGAAACGATTTCAAAACCTCAAGTTAAATAAAATAATTTAAACGTAATGGTAAAGTCAAATTGAAATAATTAAATCTCACAGTAATTAAATAAATATTAAAAGCAATTTAAATGCATAACAATAAATAAATATTAAGAAAGCACATAAAAATAATTTTCACCAAATTAAAATCATAGAAATAAACTCATTAAAAATCCAACCAATTTTAAAATACGAGAATAAAATTTAAATAAATAAAAATAATCCTTTAGTAAAAATACACTAAAAATGCGGAGTGTTACATCCTCCCCCCCTTAAATAAAATTTCGTCCTCGAAGTTGGCAAGGTCAACATTAAGACTAAGACAGGAATAAGATTCAACTCAGAGAAGACTAAGAACATACCACCAAAATAGTCCGGCAAGGCCACTCTATAAGCAACCAGCCAAACCTTCCCTACGATCTGAAAATGGCCAACATATCTTGGACTAAGCTTTCCTTTCTTACCAAAGCGCTTAACGCCTTTCATAGGAGAGACTTTAAGATAAACCCAATCACCTACTTCAAAGGATAAGTCTCTTATTCTTGTATCTGCGTAACTTTTCTGGCGACTTTGCGCTTCAGCCATCTTCTTCCTGATAACTGAACTTGATCCTTCATTTCTTGAATTATCTCAGGCCCAAGCAATTTGTTCTCACCAACTTCATCCCAACATAAAGGCGATCTGCACTTCCGTCCATATAAAGCTTCATACGGGGCCATCTGAATGGAGGAATGAAAACTGTTATTATAAGAGAACTCAATAAGCGGTAAGTGATTCTCCCAACTTCCTTGGAATTCCATGACACAAGACCGCAACATATCCTCCAGAGTCTGAATAGTACGCTCTGATTGGCCGTCCGTTTGGGGGTGATACGCCGAACTAAACTTCAATTTAGTGCCTAATGCTGCCTGCAAACTCTTCCAGAAATGGGACGTGAATCCCGAGTCCCGATCTGACACGATACTCTTGGGTATTCCATGCAAACGCACTATCTCCTTGACATATAACCGAGTCAACTTACCCAACGAGTCAGTATTATTAATGGGCAAGAAATGAGCACTCTTGATCAACCAATCAACAATCGCCCAAATTGAGTTCTTCCCACTAGGACTCCTCGGCAACCCTACCACAAAATCCATAGAAATATCATCCCACTTCCACTCTGGAATAGGGAGAGGTTGAAGTCTACCTTGATGCTCAACCTTAACTAGACGGCACGTGGCACATTCCTCAATGAACATGGCATTATCCAACATACTCATTTTAGTCCCCCAATGACACATCACAACCAGTAATCCCAGGGTGACTATGCTATCCAAAATCTCATTTCCTCGAGAACCTTAATACAACATCCAATAAATTTCAATGATCAATAGATCCATACAATAATATGTGCCAACCTCAATCAACTCCTATGCTCCAACTTCTAAACCTTCATTGCATTCTACTATTGGAAACCTAATAGCCACTTCCAATGTTAACCATCAATAACAAATTGCACAACCAAATGATTAATCTCTAATTACAAGTATCTTCTCAAAATTCAAGTCACCACTAATTCTTCAAATCAGCACAATTTGAACTCCTGACTACAACAAAAATACCACGCTTCTGCTGCGCACTCTGATATTCGCCACATGCATAAAACTTACGTCCTCATGAAACTAACACCATCGAGTGCAAGGTGGCTCCATTCTTACTAACCAAAACTCTTATCACAATTTGGTAGAAAAATACTTTCTCCCAAAACCACGAGTTATAACTCAAATTCCTCAATTAACTTCTGCTGCCTTGATAAAAATCAAATTCTATATTAACCAAAGTAGTGCTAGCCACATTACTACAACTCCCCCATCAATGATCATATTACATACCTTATTGTTGACATGGTATCTAGTATGGAAAATGTTCTCTATTTGTTACTCTACATCATCCACCTTAATGTGTGTATTGAGAGCATGTCTGGCAACAAGAGACTCACCTGTCACGGTCCATCATCATCACTAGCATCAACCAACTCGGGCACCCCATCACTATCATCCTCACCCTCAGTCATCACCTCCCCATTGTCACGCATAATCATCACCCTCCTGTTTGGACATTGAGAAGCGATGTGTCCTGAACCCAAATACTTAAAACATTTAATATCTCTATTTCGTGAAGGTTGATATTCTATCTTGGGTCTGTTGCTAGTTCCCTCATCTTTTCCCTTAGGTGGTTCGGTCTTTCTCTTTGCTTCAGCTGGATCATTCCTATCCCACTTTGATTTCCAAGTAGTGCTAGAAATCGAAGTGTACCTTGCTGTCCCTTTTATCTTTAACTACCTCTCCACCTTCATAGCCATGTGCACCATGTCATCTATCTCTAAATAATGTTGCAATTCAATTACATTGGCTATATCCCTATTCAAGCCACTCAAAAATCTAGCCATGGTGTCCTCCCGGTCCTTCTCTACATTAGCTTGAATCATCGCCACTTCATCTCCTTATGGTAATCCGCCACACTTCGACACCCTTGTGTAAGATTTTGCAGCTTTTGGTAAAGGTCCCAATAGTAGTGGCTAGGTACGAATCTCTGCCTCATGAGAGCTTTTAACTCTCCCCACATCTCTACAGGCCTCTCATAATTTCTCCTCCTATTGGTCACTAATTGATCCTACCAAAAAATAGCATAATCAGTGAATTCAATTACTGCCAACTTCACTTTCTTCTCCTTAGAATAATTATGACAATCAAACACCAACTCTATATTTTTTTCTCACTCTAGATAAACCTCTGTGTCAGTTCTAACTTAGAAAGATGGTATTTTCATTTTGATGCTCCCAAGGTCTCTATCTACACCATCCCGACCCCTTAGGTTCCCCTCAAGTCCTCTTTCACGCCTAACTCTTCTATGTCTACCCGACCCAACTTCAGATGCTAAGTCTTACTCATCCTCATTATCTCATTCATTCTCATACTCATTTTCAACCCTAAGCTCACGTCGCCTCTTATCTCTCCCACCTTGCAAATTTCTAATCACTGCTTCTTGATGATTCATCCTATCCCTCACTTCACCCAACACAAAGTTCAACTGCTCAAACTATTGTTGCGTGGCTTGCAACACAAAGGATGAGTTATCTACCCTCGCCCTTGGTGATGAGCCTATCTAGTGAGACATTGTAAAGTGCTGCACAAAAGAATGTTAGTGGAAAAAAAAAACCTCACACACTCCCTTACGTGTTTATACTCAAGTAATGGCACTCCGCTCGTATTTCACTCTTAATTGGCTTTTTATCCGATAATAGTCTCACACTCTCTTGCCATTTACCTCAAGAGTTTTCCCACTCAAGTTCTTTAAGTACTAATTGAACTCAATCAAGACAAGGCAACATTGTTTTATCCCAACTAATAATTAGGTCCAATAAACAAGAACAAGAGAAACACAGAAGGAATAAAAAAATGACACTAAAATCAAGGAAATTATACGAATGAGACAGTAACTATAAGACAAGATACCAACTAGAATGATGTATGCAGCCCCTTTGATGAGAAGGCTAAAGAAAAAATTTCAGATTTTTTTTTTTCCTGGACGATTTTGTTTTTTTTTTTCTTGTCTTTTCAGCAACTGATTTGATCACAATGAACAATAAGCAAGTGACAAAACCTAACAATAACTCAAAAACCCTAGGATAAGTGTGATAAACAGCAGCCCCTAGAATAAGAGATTTCAGCCAACACAAACCCTAGAACAATGAAATTCGGCAGCCCTAAGAATAGTGACAAAATTCGACAGCCACCTCTTTTTTTTTCAACACTAGAACAATGAAGTCCTAGAATTAAATTTAAAGAAGCAATAATTAAAAGATAGAATCAGACCTGATTAGAAACCTTGCTCTAAATACCGAATGCTATGAACCGGTGGGAATGAAATCCCTTGAACCCACGATCAATTTGAAGACTCACCCAAGAAAGCCAAAATCAAGTCAATGGATGGAGAATCTAGACCCGTTGAGAACTCGTTTCAAGAACATATATTATATTAAATCTAGACCCGTTGAACAACCTGTCTCAAGAACCCAGATTATAAAGAGGAACGCCACAAAGGTTGTGATTTACCTTTAGTAACTTCAAAAGTTCAATCAAGAACAAGAGGAGTAAACTCAACTCACAATGAAAATTCAATATCGTCTAAAGCTTCAAATGAGGCTACAAAGAGTATTTAAGCCAAACCTAATTAAAACCCTAGCCAAAATAAAGCCCCTTTTACCCAAAATGCCACTGGATAAACGATGTCGCAGCAATAGAAACGCGGCTACAGTAACGCTACAGTAACCTCTTGAAACCCTAGTTCCTAAAAAGTAACTTTCCAAATAAGCCATTGGCCAAAATACAAGGCCTTCCCGAAAATCCTAGTTCATAAGAAATAAAACATGTGGGCCAAGTATCTTCAAGCCCACTTATTCTAAACTAATAAAATAAATCCTTGAACCAAATTGGAAGCCTCCAATAACAATAGGTCCTATCTCGAAGTCATGTCTTCCACAGTTTGAATTAAGTAGATCAAAACTAGTTCTCCTTCTTTCAAGTCCATCTTGAGTGTTGGGCTCTTGCTAGCTTCATCCCAAGTGGATTGCACCAATCCTTATATTGCTTCCTTGATCTTTTTGCCCATTGATCTTGTAATTGGCTCATCTGGAACTTGCAAACGATCTTTAAGAGTAGGTCCACCTTGGTTCCCATCATGTTTAATTTTCCAAACACTTAACCCCAATAAATCACAAACCACATAAACTTTACTGATCATAATATTAAAAAAAAAAGCCCAAAAATAATGCATTGCCAGACACTAATTTCCATATCAATTCAGAAAATCAATGTTCAAATAACACACAAAAATTAGGAATACCCAAAAAAAATCATGCTACCACTGCCAAAAAAATAGTAAAATAAAAATAAGAGTAAATATAGGGTACCAAATGGGAGCATGTTTACCAGTTTTGAAGGAAGACGCACGGGTAGGGAGAGGGACCAGATTTGTGCGGGTTTTCCATGGCTTGGGACATATATGCACGGTGAGGGAGTGGCGCAAGGAGAGGAGGAGAATCCCACGGAGGAAGAGCTACCCACAGGGGAGAGGAGATCCAAAAGTTCATGAGGGCGTATAGTAAATTGGGATAGGGGGGAGGGCGTATGGGAAAATGGGGTGGGTGAGGTGAAAAAGGTGATTGCGGGGGGAGCAGATCAAAAGAGAGGGGGTGGAGTGGAAAGAGCAGATTGAAAGGGGGGCCAGGTAGGGGTGAAAAACTGAACCTTCGGCGTGGTTTTTGGGCAAAACTGACGCCGAGCACTAAGAGAAAAATGGGTGGAGCAACGACCGTAACTAATCGATGGAGAGTGGTAAAACCAGCCGGTTTAGTTTCAGCTGGTTGCCGTCGATTCATCGGCATGAACATTGGTTCCAACACTCAACAAATTTCTCAACACTTCAACAATACAGATTACAAATTCAACAACAAACATCAACTTTCATTTTCTTAATCATTAAGTAAAAAAAAATTAAATAAATGAAGAATGAAAATGAATGAATAAACTCAAGCGACATACTATTCTTTGTCAAAAGATCGAACGTCTAGTTAGAAGGTTAATTGGCCCGGCCAATCAGCCATCAAAGTCTAATTCCAAATTTCCAAGTAGCAGGTGATAGATCACGATTGCAACAGATGCACTCCCGCAAGAAGCACGAGCTAGCAATTCCCGTACTAGACTTGTTTGTATAGCGCCTAACTGCCTCTCAGGTTTTCGTGCCAAACTTGCAAGAACTTTTCAACGGAGAATGAAAGGCTATTATTTCTTATCATTTATTTATTATTTTTTTAATATCTTTTTACTTAATGATTAAAAAATGACTATTAATAAAATTATATATATATTCACATGTTACGTAATTTATTTAACAAAATTAACATTGCTTACATAATTATCTACAGCGACAGGATCCATCCACTCACTATGCTCATTAGTGTGAGCAGCAGCATAGACATGAATGAGAGAAAAGTTTTTAGGATCATCACGTTTCTAACAAAGCGATATACGCAATTTTAAAAAGATAATGTTAGTACTTAAATAAATGAGTATCAAAAAAATAAATGAATTCTATAATTTTTTAATTACCATTTTTCAGCAAGACGGTGGACTGACCTTGAACCGGCACGATGGTGGACAGTCAGAGCGGATCTATTCTGTGCATTTGTAGAACTCAAGTGCTACAAAATATATTAAGAATGTTAATTGTAATATATATACATATAATATATAGAACGAATATGAATGTAAATAATTAAAAGATATAAATGTAAAATACCTGATAATCTAGAAATGAGAAAGGATCACAGCACTTTCTCCAATCATCTAACTTCATCTGTTGGGAAGGAGACTGCGCAGTCTCTTCCAACATCTCAAACTTCTTGAAGTGGTCATGACATTGTCCCTTGTGACGTCGGAATAGTGTAGCCATCAACTCAGTCACGTTTCTCAAATCCTCGCTACGACCAAAGTCGAGGTCGAATTCATCCTAAGAAGTGAATCAGGTCAAAAATATGATATACTAATCTAGGTGAAAAAAATGTACTCTCAAAGTAAACTCACCAGCACACGACTTCGAATGTGCTCCTTTATCTCATTTGGAACATCTCGCCATGAGCGCACATAAAATGGAGTATAAGCTCAAATTACTGTGCCAATATAGGAGGAAAGCGCTATTGCACTATCATCTACTCCTCTAGTGGAATTATCAGAAATGGTGATCTTGAGTTTTCCGTGCCTTCTACTTTTCTCAAGAGAGATGCCACGTGTATAGCCACGACCGCGACGTGCAGATGCATCAACTACATGATAATAGATATTATAATTATAGTTATATAATTATTGAGATAAAAATATTAACTATATAATTAATTATGAACGATAATATTTCCTTACTGGTAGGTGCTCTGATGTCTGGCCCTGTCACGGGATTCAATAGTGACCTCTGGCCCTGTCACGAGATACAATAGTGATCTCTGGCCCACCAAGGGATATTATAGTGGTTTTATGTTCTGAGTGCAATCGCTTTGATAACATGGTTATTTATGTTCTGCTTGGCTTTCCGCAGAATGCACAACCCTACCACAGGTGTTAAGCATGACCTCTGTTCTGATATGATGCTCGATATGACATGATAAGATGAAGATGTTCAGTCATATTGTGCCAAAGGAGTATTTGAATATGAAAAGTTGGTTTCTGAATATAAAATGTTTGAAAAGTCGCACTGATTTTCTCATAATATGTATTTTTGAGATTTGCATATTGATACTGAAATGTTTTGTTTCTGCATTCTGAACTCTGTGAAAATGCTCATGTTTACACACTAGTATTTGTCCTCTGCTTACTGAGTTGTTGATAACTCACCCCTTATCTCCATAGATTTTTCAGATGATTTTGAATAGTTCAGCTAAGGATCAGGATTATGGAGCATTGGCGAGATGATTATTTAAGCATAGTAGATTACTCATAGAAGATTTCTGAGAATCGGCGGATTTTATTAAGAGATTTTTCTAGTATTCTAATGACTTTATATTTTTGAAGTTTGTAAATGTATTGAGGAATTGTGAGTTTTAAGTTACAGGGAGTAACTCTTCGATCCTTGCGGGACCAGGACGTTACACTACTACTTTCCATCTTAGTAGAAATTTCGGCAGCACCTCTCCATAGTTCTCCAAGTATACATGTTCAAATAGAGGGATTGTGACCTTTTGAACAGTATACTCGAAGAACAGTAGAGGAAGACACCAAAACTTCAGATTAAACGTGGAAAGTAGGAGTAACAAAAATCTGCAATACAGATAATATAATCTCAAACTGTCCACACTGGACAATTCAGGAATTAGTGGACACATAAATGTACACTAATTTCTAAACGGATCTAAGGTTATTTATGCAATGTCACACGCATCTATCAAAAAATACTACAAACAATATCTTCATGTTTTGTGTCTAGATTGTCAAACAAATAGTATTGCATGTTATATTGTTAAACTAGAGAGAGATGGAATATGTTCACAAGTTTCGTATCATGAGTAGATACGAGGTAAGCAATAAACATGTATTAACAAAACCTAAAGACAATATATTTCTAACCATATTCAAACAAAATTCACAATATTTCAAATCTATATCACAACATATTCACAGTATTCTCACAACAATATTTATATACATATTAATTCATCAATGAATACCATGCATAAACTCACAAACTATTCACAAACTATACAAACAATAATCATAATATTTATGCAATGTCCATTATATCTATCAAATTCACACTACAAACAATATGTCCATGTTGTTTGAACTAACAATGTCACCTTCTAGTAGTTTTATATTGTTAAACTAGAGAGAGATGGAAGATTATGTGAAACAGTTTCCTATCAGTACACAACGAGAGAGAATGATCTTGAATAAATGTCTAAATTTTAGTCTAATTACTTAACCGTCATAAACTGTCCGACCTTGACAACTCTCAAGGCCGGAAAGACTTTAAGAGTCAAGCAATTTGATCGACATTTCTTCAATATCATTCTTCCCCAGGGTGTACAAGACACGAAACTTGTTCACAAATTCTTTCATCTCTCTCTAGTTTAACAATATAATGCAATAGGAATGTGACATTGTTAGTTTATAAAAGAAATAAAAATTAATAGTTATGGAATCAAAAGTTTAGATTTCTCAACAACCAACAAAGTTTTTTATAATGATTTTAGATTGGTTGGGGCTATCCTATATGAAATAATTTAATTGTTATATAATTGTTATTATAGTTGTTATACTTAATTTAAAAGGTTATTATATAATTTTAATTATTATTATTCCTAAAGTCGTATCATTTTAATTGTTATACTTAATTGAGTGAGTTATTTATATTTAATAAGTAATTATTAATTATAGTTATTGTATGTATATATTATACTTTATATATAGTTAAGTTATATACTTTTTTTTCTTTTTCTTTAAAATTAAGTTTTATACTATAGTTATAATTTGAATAATAATCATATTCTGAATAACTTAGTATGAATATATTATATATACTTATTAAATGTTAAATATTAGGTCTCATATTAAATGTATATTAAATTTTTTTAATCTTTACTTAAATCTAACCATATAAACATATTCAATAAAAATTCACAAACAATAATCTCAATATTTCAAATTCATATCAGAACAACAACAACAATATTTCCACAACAATATTTCTACACATATTAATTCATAAATGAATATCATAAACTCACAAACTATACAAACAATAATCATAATATTTCAAGAGTAAGCATAAAATCATAACATGTATAAACATATTCCCAACTTGAGAAAGATAACTAGCACTCACAAATTCTTCAAAGCCAAAAAATATTATATCAAAATTTTCACATAATTCCTAAACTTAAACACAATATATTTCTAACCATGTAAACATATTCAAACAAAATTCACAAACAAAAATCACAATATTTCAAATTCATATCACAACATATTCACAATATTTCCACAACAATATTTCTACACATATTATTTCATCAATAATACCATAAACTCACAAAGTATTCACAAACTATACAAACAATAATTACAATATTTCAAGAGTAAGCATAAAATGTATAAACATATTGCTAAAGTTTAGAGATATACCTAGCACTCACAATATCCTCTTACAAATCAAAAGCTTCCAACTTGCCAAAACAACCAATCCTTCAAAAAAATACAACACTAACTTATTAGAAATATATATAACAAAAACTCAAGACAAATATAATAAAATTCAAGAAAATACAAAAAAAAAAATAATTTTTCCTTACCAAAACTCAACTCAACTCTCACTCTAACACTCTCTCACTCTAACTCTCTCTCTCTCTCTAACCCACGTCCCTCTCTCACTCAACTCTCTTTCACTGAACTCTCTCTCACTCTAACCCACGTCCCTCTCTCACTCAACTCCCTCTCACTCTAACCCTCTCTCTCTCTAACTCAGGAATTCTCTCTCTCACGTCTCTCTCTTGCGCGCATGGAAGAAGCAGCAGAAATGAGGTTGCTGTCTCCCGTGCGTGTATTCATTCAAAGTTAAAATTTTTAGATGAAACTTTTGAACGTTTAAGTTATAGGTTCGAACGTTATATTATCTCGCCCAATTTTTAGATGAAGTTCGAACATTAAAAAATAGGGATAAATTTTCTACAGAAAACGTTCGGACGTTTTCTATACTCGTTCGAACGTATCTTACTATAACAACACCAAAAATCTAGCGAAAAATTTCCCTCACTTTTATTTTCATGTTCGAACGTTAAGAATTTTGGCGTTCGAACGTTTATAAATTCCCAATGATTTTCATCAACTAACGTTCGAACATAAAAAATTTAACGTCCGAATGTTCATATCATCATAGATGTACCTAAATCGAACGGAAAATTTCTCGCACTTTTATTTTCATGTTCGAACGTTAATAAATTTGGCGTTCGAACGTTTATAAATTTCTAGTTATTTTTATCGACGAACGTTCGAACGTAAAATTTTAACGTCCAAACGTTCATATCATCACAGAGGTACCTAAATCGAGCGAGAAATTTCCCGCACTTTTATTTTCATGTTCGAAAGCTAGAAAAATTTATGTTCGAACATAAATTTTAACGTCTGAACGTTTCAGATCATCACAGAGGTACCTAAATCAAGCGAAAAATTTCCCTCATTTTTCTTCCCCTATTCGAACGTATTATAATTGTACGTTCGAACATGAAAATGAGACTTTCATATACCTCCATTGACATTTGAACGTTTCAATTTAAACATTCAAACGTTGAAAGATCATCACAGATATGAAGAAATTCAACAGGAATATATTATTAACGTTCGAACGTTATAAAAGTCACGTTTGAATGTTACTTTTATTCTATTGTTTGTATTTGTTAATATAATAGTTATATATATGTATTTTTTTCTTGATACTCATAATATTTCCCTTCAATATAATTTTTTTTTTTTTTTTAAGTTGAGAACAATACTAACTTTTTGTCACTATTTTCTTCTTTCAATATAACCCGCTTGTATTTTTAGGATTATGAGAGGTGGATGCCAAGGTGAGTAATAAGGATTATATATATAGTAAACTATATAGTATATAATATATTATATTATATACTATATTATAGTATAGTATATATACTATACTATATATATGAATCAATAATATATAATTAATAAAACTAACAACAAAACTTATATATATATATATAATATATACTATATACTATTGTATATATATATAGTATAGTATATATCTATAATACTATATATATAATACACTATATATATATCCTAAACTTTCAACTTCATCCAAATATATGACTTTCAATGGACACCTATATCGATGAACACCTATATCGATGTTTGAAGATACGTAGAGCCTACTTCATAGCCACAAACGCAACAGCTGAAAGTATGCAACTACAACGTGATCACCGAGCTAGCTAGCTAGTTAGTCTTCTATATATTTATTACTTGTAACACAATCATGGAGGATGTTTGAACATTACTTTGAAAACAAAAGGAATCAATCATCTCACTAAAACTGCCTTGCTATTTACTGATCCAATGACCAATCCCCTTTTTTATCTCCCTTTATATGAAAAAAGTATTATACTTTATATATAGTTAAGTTATATAAATTTTTGTTTTCTTTTTTTTAAGATTAAGTTTTATACTATACTTATAATTTCAATAATAATCATGTTCTAACTAAATTAGTATGAATATATTATATATACTTAGTCCATGTTAAATATTAAAACAAGAAAATTAGCTGTATATTAAATGTTTTTAATCTTTACTTAAATTAAGATCCTAAACTTATAATTTTCTTATTAAACATATTCAATAAAAATTCAAAAACAATAATCACAATATTTCAAATACATATCACAACGACAACAATATCCCCACAACAATATTTCTACACATTAATTTATCAATGAACACCATAAACTCACAAACCATTCACAATATTCACAAACAATAATCACAATTATTTCAAGAGTAAGCATAAAATCACAACAACATGTATAAACATATTGCTAAACTTGAAGAAATATAACTAGTACTTACAAATTCAAAAAACCAATTAATCTAATTGTCATTCATTAGAGAGAGTAATTTGATTCCAATTAATCTATTTAGGAATTTGAACACTAGAATTTTAGGTACTAGTTGTAATAAATAAAATATATCATTTTGGGTTAGTAATAAGAGCTTGTGGTTCTAATGTTGTTTTCATTAGTTTATAGTGGATCGTATATATATAATATAATATATTATATTATAATCTATAATATAATATTAGATATATACTATACTATAGAATACGTTATATATATTATAATATAATATATATAGTATGCGATATGTTATAGTATACATTATAATATATGACATATATTAATAATATAATATATTATAGTCAAGATTTTGGAAAATAAATCGAAAAACGTTCGAACGTTTCATATATATAAGACCAAAATAAATTGAAAATGTCATTTTCACCGTTACTAACTTCGTTCCCGTTTGCATGCCGCGACTCCTTCGTCGCTACCACTGTCAAACTCCGCCACAACCGTCACTAAAAGATAGGCATTCATCTTTTAATCAAATAACATGTATTTTATTTGAGATTTGGGTTGGGTTTTGTTTAAAACGGGTCAAGTGGTGGCCGGATGTTTAACTCAATTTTCCGGCTACCACGGCTTGCCATTGGCCAAATAGTCACCGTAGAAAAGTTTCTTGAAGTGTATACTTCATTTTTACGGTGGAATTTTGGCATTTAGAACCTTGTAGATTGATTTTGGAGATTTCAATAATGGCCGAGTCGACTTAGTCATTCTGTGTCGTAACGTTCGAACATTTCACCAAGACGTTTGAACATACGACGTTTCAATTACATAGCCGTTAAGGCTTCTACGTTCGAACGTGTATTATTTTACATTCGGACGTTATTTTTTCATAAACATACGTTAATTAAATTTATTTACTGCTTACGTTCAAACGTGTATGTTATACGTTCGCACGTATGTGTCTTACGTGCGAACGTATAGGATACACGTCTGAACGTAAATTTATTAACATTGTTTTACATGCGAACGTAAAGGATACACGTTCGAACGTTTTATCTGAAAGTCCAAACGTTTCTTTTGCTAAGTTCGAACGTTAATGCAGAGCAGCTTAAAATTAATACAAAAAATGCATCAATGTAAATAATTTTTTTTCCTTTTCTATTTTCAGGATATGGCTCATCCTCTGCATACTAGGAAACGAGGGAGGGAAGGAGCCACTCAGGAAACTGCTCGTATCGGGGCTCGTACTGTTATGGTAGAGCGAGAAGTCCTGATTAATGAGTTCGATGAACTCATATGGGAGCAGACGAATCTGAGAGATGTTTTCATCAGTAGAGACTGGGGAAATATTTGCACATTGAGGGGGAAGTTATACCTTTCAATGGTTCAGGAGTTCTATATGGGGATGTGTGACATGCCTCAGGACACATCCTCTCACACTGTGACTGTACGCGGTGTTTCCATTGAGATTTCACCCGATGTCATCGCCAAGCACCTCGGGATTCGTCAAGGAGTTGAGACATCTACACACGCTACATCCCGTGAGGATGTAGCCACTTCTGCATCATCTACTGGCCGCCCATTTGAGCCAACATCAGCCAGAGATGCAGACCGATCAGAGGCCGAGGATACTGGCCTCGAGGCTCGGGATGATGACCAAGACGAGAATTTCTACATCCTCATCGGGAGGGACCGCATGCAGATCGAGAGGAAGAACGCATTCAACCAGAACCATCTGCTACCTTTCTTCCACATGTTGCACCTTATTGTTGCAACAAACGTGGATCTTATGGCACATAAAACCACGTTTGGTCGGCTTCGGGCATAGTTTTTTATACGAGTGGCACGTGGAGATCCCGTAGATTTGCCACTTCACATCTTTGAGAGGATCCGTTACGAGGCGAGCATCGTCTCCATGGATAATCTCTCATACGGTATCCTGATCAGCCGATTATTACTTGCACGGGGAGTGCCAACTCAGCCAGAGGAGCGGGTCAAAGATCAGATGAGCCCCCTCGACATGACCACGCATCGACGTGGCATTGGATTGGCTAGGGGACGTTAGCCACCCCCTGTAGAGGATCTAGTTCCTCCGACGCAACCTGAGCCAGGTCATGTGGGGAGTAGTAGTCAGCAGCCGTCGAGTACATCTGCAGGAGATGCACGGCCTGCTTAGGTTGATGCGGTGATCTCACAACTGATTGCGCATATCGATCATAAGATCGATCGCGATCGCTCGCGGCTATAGAGGCGTTTGTCTGTGAGATCGCCCATTGTGTAGGTACTCTCAACGACAAGGTTGATATCTTGACTGAGGAGGTACGGAGTTTGAATTTTGCAAACAACGCTATCATCTGATTGTTGTTTAAGAAATTCGATCATATTTTGTATTTTATTTTTATTATTTGTAAAGAACAATATTATTTAATATTTCTATGGTTTTTCACCATTCAATTCTCAATCTTTTATAATGTTATATTTTCTATCTTTAATTCTAAATCACTGCACTTCAAACATATATTTATATATTACAAATTGTGTATATATAAATATATACAAGTCAATTATATAGACTTGTTCACAAATTATGTATTATAAAAACCACATAATTTTTAAATTAGAGTAATATTTAATTAAAATTGGCGCAAACATTCAAATGTTAGTAATTAACATTCGCATGATGGCGCAAAATATTTTACGTTCAAACGTTAATTACTAACGTTCAAATGTTGACGCCAAAACATTTCACGTTCGCACGTAAGTAGCCACAATGTTCGAACATATATGTGACGTTTGAATGTAAAATTTCCATACGTTGGAACGTTAAAAAAATTCATCTGTCTATAGTGACAATTTCCAGAAATCGTCACAGAAAATGGATTTTAATGACGGTTTGGGGACTTTCACAATTTTCTAATCGTCACTAAAAAGCAATTGTATTGTAGTGTAAGAATGTTAAAAAAATACATAAAAGAGAATAATAAAAAAATAAAAATTCAAATACAATATAGAATAGACGTAAATGAATAGTAGAAAGTAGTAAGCCTATCATTGTACTCTTCTAACATCAATCTTTGTAAAGAATAGAAAGGGAGAAAATACTTGTATATATTACTTGCTGAAAGTATTACATGTGTGCCTTTATATACAACTTGACAAAAGAGCAGGTAAATAATAAGATTAAATTTATCTAACTCTAATAATCTTTGAAAATTGTCGAGGGACTCTACCATGAATAAATAGTCATTGAGAATCTTTCCGTGATAGCTTAAGGAGATACATTTCCTCTAAATAGTCGTTGAGATTCTTTCCACGATAACAACTTCCAAATTTATTTATTAGGTAATTCTATATATAATCATGAAGTGTATAAACACCGCATAATCACTTTGAAAAAGAGTAAAATTCACTATTAAAAAATTTTTGCATGTGGGCCCCATGTGTTATTCACTTTTTTTAAAGCGATTACGCGGCAGTTGTAAAATTCACGATTGTAAATATCTTTTCTCTTATTTATTTTTGTAGCTGCCTTATGTATTTAAGGAGATACATTTCCTCTAAATAATATATTATTTTGATATTTGGATATAAAAATAACAATATTTAAATATCTAGTAGTAACAAAATAATGCATAAAATTAATAATATGGAGTTTACATATTGCTCTATTTTTTTATCATTATATATATTGTTAATTAACTAAGTTATGTTTTAAGAATGCTTGTAAATCACATGCATGGGAACCGGGAAATAATATTATTAAATTTTAAAATAGTTACAAACATTAATGATGTATTAAAATTATAATATTTACTTTTCAGATTATTTTGGCAAAAAAGAAACTAAAGACTCCATAAATATTACTTAAGCAAATAATTGCTCTCTTTTGTAGGGGAGAATGATATATAAAAATTTGGATATAACAAAAATTAAATGATTATTTAAAAGGGTGCATAAATATATAATGAGCTTCAAGTTTGAATATAAATTAAAAAATAAAAATAGTTAATATGTAAATTGATCTCAATGTTCTTTCAACAAATAAAAGTCATTAATTATCACATCCCTTCTCAATATAGACTACCAAAAAATTTATAATAGAGTCTTCATTTTTTTTTTTAAACCTTGTCTCAACAATATTAAAAGCTGAAAAGGTTTGTTCAATTTATTCTTTTCGAAACCTAGTCTTAATAATGTTTATGATTTAAAGTTTTTGGCTTTTCTATATTGTTCAACTTAAATTCTCAAAAAAAAAAAAAAATGCAAAGAAAATGACTAATGAAAAGCCTTATTTTGATATTCAAAACTAATTTAATCGTATGTACAACATAATAAATTAAATTAAAATTTTGGGTTTACATGAGGAATCACTGAGCATATATATATATGTGTGTGTGAGTATATATATATATATATATCTAATACTCCTTTATTAAAAAAATCTCTTCATTCTTTTTTTAATAGGTTGAGATCAGTATGTAAATTTCCTTGGAGAAAATTATTTTAATTATTTTATTAAAGTAAGTTTGAAATTTTTAAAAGTTGGAAACAAGCAAATAGAACAAGATTAAGCACATCATTTGCTACTTCTCTTTAAAATTTCATATATAAGAACTATTGTAATGGGCAGCAACTTACAGCTACGGCTTTCTAGGATTACTGCGACACCACGGCCTCTGCCTGGGCAAGGACCATGGCGCCTGGATGTTCACCACTTGAGTAACTGTGGCGCCCCCAATCCCCCTTATATAAATACACAGGGATTGATACACCAGGATGGTGACAACACGGTCACACATCCCAACGAAGTGCCAGTGTGTGTACATGCAACAGTTTACAAATAAAATAACGCAGCGGATAGTCAACTAAGTACCAGAATTTATTTACATTCAAACATCAGTAAAGATTTAAATAGCAGTTATACAGTCATCCATAAAATAATTTACAATAGTTCCAGATATACAAACGAGTGATCCCAGATCACTCCTCAGGCGGAGCCGTCTCCTCAGGCTCGCAGGTAAGTATAACCCAAAACAACAACGTAATATAGAATGCATTAAATGCAACTAACATGCATGCACATGAAAAATATGCATTTTTCCACAAAACATCATTTTTCCCGAAAATGATAATTTTCCAACACACACCAAAATCCCATTTTGGCCCAAAATATCCGTAAAACATTTTTCCAGAAAATGATTTACCCAAAATTCAACTCGCACTATTTTCCCAAAAAATAGTGCATTAATTCCAAATGCACCATGCATTATTTCCATATGCACCATGGTCTCCCCTATGGACCATCCGCACGTCCTGGCTTCGTAGCGGTGCTCAGTTCCGCGCCCAGCGCGTACATGGCCAAGCACCCACACTACGCAACGAGCGATGCCCAGTTCCGCGCCCAGCGCGTACGTGGCTAGACATCCTCTAGTCCCTGCCAGCAGAAGGACCACGGAGTCGGCACGAGACCATCTCGTCCGATCCCATTGTCGCCCGGCGACAATCCAGGGGACGTTACTCAGTATATTCCGCTCCCGAGTAACCAAAGGAGCTCCACCGAGTTAATGCCCCATCTCGGCTTGGGGTCGTGATACACACGTACCAAAAATCCATTCTCACATGAAAACCCAGTTTTCATAAACACATGAACATGAATGCAATACACGAAAACCCAGTTTTGTTTTACAAACATGATCATGCATGAAATAATGAAATGCACATGTACCAACACAATATCCAAACCAACAATTACCAATCCAATCAAATCCAACCAACAACTCCAATCACAAATCCATCCGACCCCCGAACTCCTCGGACTCAGTCCGGCATGCCAAAAAATACAGTGAAATGGGTTAGTGCAAAAATACATTTAAATTACGAAAGTTCTTTGGAGAAATACTTACAGTGCAATATAATAATTTTTCGAGGATCACGAAGTTGAAAAATGCGACGTTTGAGCAGCACCACAGTGTAAAATACACTGTGGCCGTGGGTCACAATACCAACTTTCGAACGGAGGCAAACGAAAACCCAAGATTGATAGGGTAAGGCCTAGGGAGGTCGGTGAAGCTAGTGGTGGTGGTGGTTTGCCGTGGGTGGCGGCGAAATGGGCGGTAGAAGACCAAAATGCCCAAATCGAAAATGTAGATGGTGGAGCTTCACTGGTGACGGATCGGAGCCGGGGTTGGGTCCAATGGGTTGCCAAGAGGTCGAGGATGATGTGGTAAGAAGATGGTAGCCAATGGTGGTGCGACGGCGGCGCAGCGGCGGAAAGAGTGCCGCGGCTTCAATGGGCTTGTGGTGGCTAACGGCGGCGCGAATGGAGCTGGAAACGGAGGTGTGGCGTCGCCGGTGGCTGGGGGAGCTGGGGAGCCGGGCGGTGTCGACCACCGCCGACGCACGGCGGCGGGCTGGGGGAGAGGAAGAACGGACGGAGAGAGAGGGAGGGAGAGGGAGTTGCGCGCGGGGAGGAGAAATAAGGAGGAAAGAAAAAAAAAAGAAAAAAAGAAAAGAAAGAAAAGAAAAGGAGAGGAAAGAAAAATAGAGGGAAAAGAAATGAGGTCCAATCCTCATAACTTGGGTCACAAAAATAATCCAACGGAAACGATTTCATAACCTCAAGTTAAATAAAATAATTTAAACGTAATGGTAAAGTCAAATTGAAATAATTAAATCCCACAGTAATTAATTAAATATGAAAAACAATTTAAATGCACAACAATAAATAAATATTAAGAAAGCACATAAAAATTAATTTTCACCAATTAAAATCATAGAAATAAACTCATTAAAAATCCAACCAATTTTAAAATACGAGAATAAAATTTAAATAAATAAAAATAATCCTTTAGTAAAAATACACTAAAATGCGGGGTGTTACATCCTCCCCCCCTTAAATAAAATTTCGTCCTCGAAATTGGCATGGTCAACATTAAGACTAAGACAGGAATAAGATTCAACTAAGAGCAGACTAAGAATATACCGCCAAAATAGTCCGGCAAGGCCACTCTATAAGCAACAAGCCCAACCTTCTCTACGATCTGAAAATGGCCAACATATCTTGGACTAAGCTTTCCTTTCTTACCAAAGCGCTTAACGCCTTTCATAGGAGAGACTTTAAGATATACCCAATCACCTACTTCAAAGGATAAGTCTCTTCTTCTTGTATCTGCATAACTCTTCTGGCGATTTTGCGCTTCCGCCATTTTAGTCCTTATAAACTGAACTTGATCCTTCATTTCTTGAATTATCTCAGGCCCAACCAATTTGCTCTCGCCAACTTTATCCCAACACAAGGGCGATCTACACTTCCTCCCATACAAAGCTTCATACGGGACCATCTGAATGGAGGAATGAAAATTGTTACTTGATCCTTCATTTCTTGAATTATCTCAGGCCCAAACAATTTGCTCTCGCCAACTTTATCCCAACACAAGGGCGATCTACACTTCCTCCCATACAAAGCTTCATACGGGACCATCTGAATGGAGGAATGAAAATTGTTATTATAAGAGAACTCAATAAGCGGTAAGTGATTCTCCCAACTTCCTGGGAATTCCATGACACAAGACCGCAACATATCCTCCAGAGTCTGAATAGTACGCTCTGATTGGCCGTCTGTTAGGGGGTGATACGCCGAACTAAACTTCAATTACAAGTATCTTCTCAAAATTCAAGTCACCAATAATTCTTTAAATCAGCACAATTTGAACTCCTGACTACAACAAAAATACCACGCTTCTGCTGCGCACTCTGATATTCGCCACATGCATAAAACTTACATCCTCATGAAACTAACACCATCGAGTACAAGGTGGCTCCATTCCTACTAACCAAAACTCTTATCACAATTTGGTAGAAAAAAATACTCTCTCCCAAAACCATGAGTTATAACTCAAATTCCTCAATTAACTCCAGCTGTCTTGATCAAAATCAAATTCCATAAAATACACCCATGATCATTGACAGAAAATCAATATCAAACAACCTCAACATCTCAAATTGAAAATAAGCAACGTCAACCCAAAATACATTCATCTCCTCTAAGATAAGAAACATACTTTAAAAGACTCAATTCCAACCTAGCGAATCAAAAGAGTGCCTAGAGACTTCTACCTAACAACCTAAACCCGAAAGCTCACCATCTACATTCTAAACATCATCTAATCTAACAGTGACTAAACTCACAACGAACCACCATTGACTTCACCAAAACATTAACAAAACCTCCTTGGTAACTCGCCCACCTATTTCTACTCCAATAAGCTAGTATTAACACAACTAGTTCCTTCAATAGCACATCACTATTAAACCTCAGGGCAAACCATACTGATCAAATCTTCAATCTACCAAAAGCCATTACAAAGCACCGAAGGATCCTAATGCTTTATTACCCCCACATACTTGATCATATTATCCACTGTTGATGCCTAAGCTTCAACTTCGAAGATCTTTTCATACACCATACATGACATCCCATAAATCTCTTCAAGTTAAATAACAATGTCCTTCATTCAATCAACTAGATGCTCAAACTCCAAAAGAAAGTATAGCCTCAAAAATTTAAATTCCTAGATAACCTCAAGTCACAAGTAATTCCTGAATATAATCACAATAACTATTCCCAACCATGATTCATTGAGTAACCCACTTCAATTGCACACTTCGATCGACTCACCAAAAACTCCAAGCCAAGGTCTCTTGAATTACTACTATTGTGTTGACTCCTCTTCCACACCAACCAAAACCACTTCTTCCAAACCAAATGAGACTAGGACCTATACTCTCCGAAATCCATAACCACTCACCACTACTATACATCAATCTTACGCACCCTTAGCCAAAACCAATAATCCTCCAAACGTGCAGGTGATCATCGTTACCATTTCCATCACTAAACCTATATCCTCGAAATCAATAAGAATCATTTCTTAAATCATCACCATCTATTATCCTTAAAATTAATATGGATTAAATCATTAACCTGTCACTGTAACCTCAAGCCAAAAACAATTATTAACCGAACTAGATCAAAATCTTCCATCTCCAAAGAAATTCTCCCTAAAAAAAAAAAAAATTCTCATATCAGTAACTTAACTCAGATCAATCCTATTTTAATTCAGCCATTCAACTCTGAAATTTTAAAACCTTAACCCAGATATAAATCATTTCCTGAAATCCTCAAGATCGATGAACTTAAATCTAAAACATTCGCCTTATAAAACTTGTAAATTCTAAAACCCCAAATGTTATCAAATTACTTATCGAGGTCGGCAAGATCAAAAACTTCTAATCTAAGTAATCCCTTAATTGCTTGTTGAACCTACCAGCTTAAATCTCATAACTTATTTTCTAAAAACTATGGGGCCTCAAACCTTAGATGAACTCCTCATAAATCTAACCTTGACATTCGTTGAACTTACAACCTCCTACCCCAAAGACTCATTACCTAAATTCTACGGAACCTAATCCTCAATTATCCTAAGCAATTAAAAACTATTTCCCTCCTTAGCAGCAACCTGAGTACCTAATCCAAAGAGTTCACCCAGACCCTGATGTTCAAGCCTTGATATTAAAACAACCAATCACCAAGAGTTCAGGCCTACTATACCAATGTTTAAGCCTAACAATGGCCTTCTCAGTCGTACCATCTTCCTGTCATAACATAACCCTTAACCCGCCTTTCAATTTCGAACAAAACAAAATAAAGTAAAATTCCATAAATAAAATAACATACGACAAAATGCATAAAACCAATGAAGTAGTTTACCATAAAATAAATATAACAATAAAATAATCCGCCATAAAATAAAACAATTAAATTAAAATGACATACAAATAAATAAATAAACAACAAAATTATTATACAATAAAATAAATAAACACCAAAATTATTATACACTAAAATAAATAAAACCAATAAAACCATACTCAACCAAAGGTAAACACTAATTAAAGCAATAAAATCAAATAAATCAAATAACATCAATTAACATAAAAATAAAATAGCAATAAACTCATAATATAAAATAAATAACTTAACTTACACCACTTAAACAAAAATTTTATTATTTTAAAATAATAATAAAAATAATTTTCTGGTACTATCCTAAGGGACATGTGGTTTTACCCAGAGCCGAACTGCTCTGATACCACCTGTGGCGCCCCCAATCCCCCTTATATAATAACATAGGGATTGAGACACCAGGATGGTGACAACACGGTCACACATCCCAACGAAGTGCCAGTGTGTGTACATGCAACAGTGTACAAATAAAATAACGCAGCGGATAGTCAACTAAGTACCAGAATTTATTTACAATCAAACATCAGTAAAGATTTAAATAGCAGTTATACAGTCATCCATAAAATAATTTACAATAGTTCCAGATATACAAACGAGTGATCCCAGATCACTCCTCAGGCGGAGCCATCTCCTCAGGCTCGCCCTCCTCCTCCTCATCTGCATTAAAATCTGCGTTACCACAAAATGGTATCACAGGTAAGTTTAACCCAAAACAACAACGTAATATAAAATGCACTAAATGCAACTAACATGCATGCACATGAAAAATATGCATTTTTCCACAAAACATCATTTTTCCCGAAAATGATAATTTTCCAACACATACCAAAATCTCATTTTGTCCCAAAATATCCGTAAAACATTTTCCCAGAAAATGATATACCCAAAATTCAACTCGCACTATTTTCCCAGAAAATAATGCATTAATTCCAAATGCACCATGCATTATTTCCATATGCACCATGGCCTCCCCTATGGACCATCCGCACGTCCTGGTTTCGTAGTGGTGCTCAGTTCCGCGCCCAGCGCGTACATGGCCAAGCACCCACACTACGCAACGAGCGATGCCCAGTTCCGCGCCCAGTGCGTACGTGGCCAGACATCCTCTAGTCCCCGCCAGCAGAAGGACCACGGAGTCGGCACGACACCATCTCGTCCGATCCCATTGTCGCCCGGCGACAATCCAGGGGACGTTACTCAGTATATTCCGCTCCCGAGTAACCAGAGGAGCTCCACCGAGTTAATGCCCCATCTCGGCTTGGGGTCATGATACACACGCACCAAAAATCCATTCTCACATGAAAACCCAGTTTTCATAAACACATGAACATGAATGCAATACACGAAAACTCAGTTTTCTTTTACAAACATGATCATGCATGAAATAATGAAATGCACATGTACCAACACAATATCCAAACCAACAATTACCAATCCAATCAAATCCAACCAACAACTCCAATCACAAATCCATCCGACCCCCGAACTCCTCGGACTCAGTCCGGCATGCCAAAAAATACAGTGAAATGGGTTAGTGCAAAAATACATTTAAATTACGAAAGTTCTTTGGAGAAATACTTACAGTGCAATATAATAATTTTTCGAGGATCACGAAGTTGAAAAATGCGAAGTTTGAGCAACACCACAGTGTAAAATACACTGTGGCCGTGGGTCACAATACCAACTTTCAAACGGAGGCAAACGAAGACCCAAGATTGATAGGGTAGGGCCTAGGGAGGTCGGTGAAGCTAGTGGTGGTGGTGGTTTGCCGTGGGTGGCGGCGAAATGGGCGGTAGAAGACCAAAATGCCCAAATCGGAAATGTAGATGGTGGAGCTTCACCGATGACGGATCGGAGCTGGGGTTGGGTCCAATAGGTTGCCAAGAGGTCGAGGATGATGTGGTAAGAAGATGGTGGCCAATGGTGGTGCGACGGCGGCGCAGCGGCTGAAAGAGTGCCGCGGCTTCAATGGGCTTGTGGTGGCTAACGGCGGCGCGAATGGAGCTGGAAACGGAGGTGTGGCGTCGCCGGTGGCTGGGGGAGCTGGGGAGCCGGGCGGTGTCGACCACCGTCGGCGCACGGCGGCGGGTTGGGGGAGAGGAAGAACGGACGGAGAGAGGGGGAGGGAGAGGGAGTTGCGCGCGGGGAGGAGAAATAAGGAGGAAAGAAAAGAAAAAAAGAAAAAAAGAAAAGAAAGAAAATAAAAGGAGAGGAAAGAAAAATAGAGGGAAAAGAAATGAGGTCCAATCCTCATAACTTGGGTCACAAAAATAATCCAACGGAAACGATTTTAAAACCTCAAGTTAAATAAAATAATTTAAACGTAATAGTAAAGTCAAATTGAAATAATTAAATCCCACAGTAATTAATTAAATATGAAAAACAATTTAAATGCACAACAACAAATAAATATTAAGAAAGCACATAAAAATTAATTTTCACCAATTAAAATCATAGAAATAAACTCATTAAAAATCCAACCAATTTTAAAATACGAGAATAAAATTTAAATAAATAAAAATAATCCTTTAGTAAAAATACACTAAAATGCGGGGTGTTACAGTCACACACCCCACACATTGTGATAATAAAGTGTATGCTCACAAGCTCAATAAAGTGTACACACACACATACATATATATATATATATCTACTATATATAAGTGCGAATGAAGTATTAATAGTATTTTTGCCTAACAATTTTTCTTCCCATTTTGCCCTTGCTTCTATTCCCAAATTTCTATTTTGCCTAGCTGTATTCGTACGTTTTTGCCCCTGGGCTTCTTTCCCCCGTGTGCGAGCCCTTCCCCCGTCCATTTCTTCGTCCCCTCTAGTGTGCCGGCATGGCCAACACCACCCCGCCCATTCTCATGCCCACCGACCGGCGTGCCTCCCCTTCTAATCTCAGCTCCTCTCATGTCGCCGTTAACTGCCACGAGGGAATCCAAGCCACGACCTTTTTCGTTCTAGCGTCACCGTCGCGCCGCCGTTGGCCACTATCTCTTCACCACACCACCATCGGCCCTCCAGCCACCTAAACCACCCAACCTCAGCTTCGATCCACCACCGTTGAAACCTCTTTAGCTCATTTTTCGATATGGGTATTTTGGCCTCCAACCGCCGCCCACGCTGCCACCCGCGGCCAACCACTACTACCATTTGCTTCACTAACACCTCTAAACCCTTCCCTAACCATCCCAAGTTTTAGTTTGTTCTTATTCAAAATTTGGCATTTTGAGACCCACTGCCGTAGTCTAAAATATACCGTTACATTGTTGTGCCGCCACCTCTTGCACCTCCTTGATCCTTTGAAAATTATATTTCATCATGTAAGTAATTTTCTAAAGAACTTTGTGATATTTGAATATATTTTTGCACTAAAAAATTTTTGCAATCTGGTTGGTTGTGCCAGACTTTGAGTGCGAGGAGTATGGTCGGTTGGATGTAAGTATGTGTTGTTTATTGAATTGAATTATGGTTGCGTTCATTTATGTTGTGTTTGGCGTCATGGCATTTATTGCATCATTTCATGCATGCTCATGTGTCGTGAATGAAAACTAGGTTTTCATGTGAGAGATGATTTTTGGGTATCTTTGAAATGAATGAATTGAAAGGAATAAGAGAAAGGAAAATGAACTATAGGGATGGTGGTAAGCAGGGATGATGGTAGAGTTCCACCTGTGATTCCCGCCTACGGTGCACGCTATAGGGATGGTGGTAAGTCCCGCCTGTGATTCCCGCCTACAATGTTAGCGGTTGGAATGGTGGTAAGCCGGGATGGTGGTAATCCCACCTGCGATTCTCGCCTAAACTGATTGATAAATGAATATTTAGGCCATTTTCTGGAAAAATGGTGGTTTGTGGTTTAATGGATACAAGCACCATTTTTTGCGAAAATGGTCGGTTTATGCTTGGGCTGTTTTCTAGGAAAATGGCGAATAGTATTTAATGACATGTTTTGGGTCAAATAAATTAATGAATATTAAGTAATATTCTTAAAATAATAAAATCATTTAAATAAATTAATTTTTTAAAACTATATCATTTTCGGAACTCCAAAATATAAAAAGGTTTACATGAAAATTAGTCTTTATTCAATAACACTACAAATACATCATTTAAAATGATTTTGGTAAAATATTTAGAAGATTTTAGAATACTTGACTCAATTTAAAAATCATCGGCTAGATTTAAAATAAAGATATTAGATTTACAAGGATTTTTTTTAAAGAAATGCTATTCATCATCTCCACACCACACACCAATATGTGATTTCTTATTTTTTTTCTTTATGTGTAAACACACATAATTAAACATCAATATATATATGTTTAAACTAAATGGTAAAAATGAGAAATCACATGTTACTATATAGTATAGGAGATGATGAGCTGAATTTCTTTTTCTATAATTCATTATTTATACTTTTTAAAGTAATTTCTTTGTTTATAAAACAAAATATTATGTAAAATTAAATTGGACAAACGTGCAGGGCACGTTGTCCTTAATTTCCTAGTAGAATATTAAACTGCATATGCATAGAATACTCCTAATTATATTAATTTCATTATAACCAGCAATAGGACGAGTTCTTCTACGCCGGAGACGTCACTGTTGAACCTCAAAGCTGTTCAAAACATGTGTGCAGAATGAAAGGGACTTCTTCTGATCGATCCTCACCCATGCCACATCAGCCTTTATTGAAAGCCAAAGGGACTCCACCGACACCACATAACCTTCCATGCGTGCCTTGCAATGCCAAAGCCAGAGAGCCCAAGTTAAAATAACAGGCAACAGACCAGGTAGACTACCTTTTTGTGTGGAGTTTGAAGCACGACGGAACCACAACTCGACTTTTTCTTTCCAAGGTCAAGAAGGCTCAAAAGGAATGCCAATTTGCACGGAAGCTTGGCGCCATACTTCCTTTGCAACCGTTCCAGTAGCCAAGACATGATCCAGGTCTTCCAAGCACCCCTAACACAACATTCACACTTTGAAACCAAAGGAATACCCAGTTGCCGTACACGAGCATCACCGTTGAGACAAGCATGAAGTGCCTTCCACATCGTAACCGAGTACTTCTTGGGAAACGCCGCATGCCTAATCCATTCAGACCAGCGAACTCGCGGCGCCTTAAGTCAAAAACACTCCCACACACTCTTCGACGTAAACTCACCATTGAAGCTTTGAGTCCATATTAATACGTTTGAACCAGACTTATACGTACCTAGGCCATCAAGAATTGCATAAGTGGTCTCTTCACCCACCAGGCTTCGGATCATTCCTACATCCCAGTCATTCTCAATCCTACAGTCTTTAACCTATAAATTTGGATTGCCAGCTATAGGGACTACCTCTACTAGAGGGCCCATACTTGACCAATTATCATGCCAAAAGGAAACCTTCCCATCACGCATCCGCCATTTAGAATTGCAAAGGACTTGTGGCATGCAATGCATAATGCCCTTCCAAAACCAAGTTCATCTCTATTGTTACACCAATGAAATATGTAAGTTCTTAACATATTTTGCTCTAAAATATTGCACCCACAAAGAATTACCCGTCAAAAGATTCCATGCGAGTTTCATAAAAAGTGAATTCTGGACTTCATCCATGGAATGTAAACCCACTCCACCCTCTCTAATCGGCTTACACACTTTTTGCCAAGTAAGCCATTTGCGCTTGGATTTTCCACCCGAGGACCCCCAGAAGAATTTGATCATGAGGCTGCATAATTTATTCAAAATAGCTTTCAGTGCATGCACAACCAGAAGTAAATGAACTGGCATACTAGCCACCACATGTCAGAGCAAAAGACCAAAGGAGCTCCCAAATATTTCACTAGAAAGGACCCCGCCGAGTAACATGTAAACGTAACAAACTCCTCCATCTAGCAGCAGACATATTTGTAGGAAAAAAAATCAACGACTTCTCCTTACTCACTACCTGTCCCGACCAAGCCTCATACGTTTGAAAAATATCCCTGATCATTTTAAGGGAAGACCGGCCTCCATTCACAAAGACTATAACATCATCCACATACAACAAATGAGAAACTAATGGTGCACCTTGGGGATGATTAAAAGGCTGAATAGTGCCATCAGCAAAGCCCTTTTTCAGCAACCGAGATAGAACCTCTTCCACCAAAATAAATAAATACAGCGAGAGGGGATCCCCTTGGTGTAAGCCCCGACCACTAGGAAAGAAGACTTGCACAGTTCCATTCATCACCATAGAGAACCAAAGGAATTTAATACACTGACTAATAAGCCCACAAACTCCACTAGAGAACCCAAAGGAGCTCATAACATGCAGCAAAAAATCCTAGTCAATGCTATCATAAGCTTTTGCCATATCAATTTTAATTAATACATTTCCTGCACGAGCAATCTTATTGATTTGGTGAACCATCTCCTGGGCCAAAGAAATATTCTCAAAAATACTACGTCCTGGTAAGAAAGCACCTTGTTCAGGGCGAATCAACCTACACAGAATTGGAGATAGCCTCTTAGCCAGAATTTTTGAACACACCTTATAAATTACCGAGCAAAGGCTTATAGGTTGAAACTTTTCAAAGCCAGTTGGATTTGGCACCTTCTGAAAGTGGAAGTTGAATTGGACTCACTTTTGGTTGTACGCTGGCTACAAAGAAAGCGATTTGGGATATGGTACCTTGAGGATTACGGGATGAGATTCAGGAGATTTTTTCACTGATTCAGTGCATGGTTCAGCATGTTTTTCGAGAGGGTAATGCGGGAGCTGATCATCTAGCTCGATTGGCTATGGAGTTGGGATCGAGGACATGGGTGCAGTTTGGAGAGCTCCCTCATCTACTCAAAGGAATTTTGAACCTAGATCAGTTGGGGCTACCTTGTTTGCGATGCTAGTTTTCTGTTCCCGTAGTTCGCTGGTTCTAGTTTCATTTTATAGGTCCTTTGGTTGGTTTTTGGCCCTTTTGGTTTTTTGTAAGCTTTTCAAGTGAGATGGTCTGTGTGATATGGTTTTCCTCAACCATAAGTGAGGGGTTTAATAAAATGGGGAGGGGTTTACTCTACATGTGACCCTCGACTCTTTTATAAAACCAAAAAAAAAAGGTTGTTCTAATGGCAAGGGCAACAGTGACACTTGAACCACAAAGCATGCACGTGGAGTCGTTATTAGCAAATATGGTCATTGACTCATTACCAATGAGTTTGAGATTTACTCGATTTTATGAATTTTTGGTTTATTAATTAGTTTCTTACAACATGATTAATAGTGACTAACTACACATTTCATAATATAATCTTAATTGGAGGGTGATGGGTGCCGGATGTGTGTGCTGGTTATATTATGTTGTTTAGAAGCAATCTTTTTCCTTCACTTTTATTTTAATAGTTAGTTCTTCTTATTGCTGGTTTGCTTCTTAATTTCTCTCATCATGTAAAGTCTTCATTTCTCCTGCATCATTGAGGACAATGTTACAATTTAGTTTGGGGAGGAGAGAAATTATTTTTCTTGTTTTGCATGCCTTGCTCATATGTTGGCTTAAAATTTTCTGTTTCTGATTTTCACATGCTGGAAAATGATTTGTTAAGGTCATGGAACATGTTCAATGTAGTGAAATCAGAGTTTAGATCAAAAGGGGGACTTATCCATTTTATTTAGTTGTTAAACCAAGGAAAAGATGTTAAAAGTTTTGCTGAAACACACACAACACATGCCCGAAATGCCTAGAAAGACTACATTGGGTCATTGTTTGTTGATTTATACTTCGGTTGTTTGGGACTCTAATGAACCATATCCGATTGGTTTAGAAATAAATTTGAAGTGAATTAAATGAGAAAAGGGACAAGCCAGGGATCAAATTCATATCTAAAAAAAAAACTAGAAATAAAAAGAAAACAAATTCTTATATGATTTACATTTTTGTTTTGGAAAATGCTGCCTATTACCGGGGTCCTTACTAAATAAGAAAGTAGGCGCCTTTTAAAGTGTAATGGCATGAAAGCTACCATTACATTGGTTTTGAATTAGAGTAAAACCATGTGGTTATCTCAGATTAGCTATTGTGATTGAAACTTTTAATGACTCTTGGTAGTCAATCTTGGAATTCTAGCCCTTTTCCTATGTACTTAAAATAAAGCAAACTTTGTTACATTTAATTCCCTTGGTTGATTAACTAAATGGTGTATAAATCTCTCAGTTGATATTAAAATTCAGATTAATCTATTTCCAGTATTCTTAATCTCAACAAGTTTATTTCATGGCATGTGATTTTCAGATTTATTGGAACTGTAGTTGGTAGCTTCCCTTTTGTATGATTTCATTCACTTTATTTGCTATAGACTAGCAAAAAGTCAGCTGGGGGGTGTGATAAGTGGTCAATTATGTGGTATTAATACTCTTAAATATCTTGGGTTAAAAGAGCTTTATGTGTTAAAATAAGAGTATTAATTAGATAATGTGATTTAACTTTGTCTGGCATGTAAAATGATTTTCTTGTCCCTAATTAAATTCAGATAGAGTTATCAAGAGCTTTATTTGTTCCAAGATTTATCAAGAGTTAGAGTTGGAATGAAATTATCACAACGAGGCCCACGTACAAGCACTTAAGCCCATGAATATGAAAAACCTTTATCACCTGCAAGAGTTGAAGCCCATGAAGTAAATCAGGAGCATGCCTCACGGCTAAGTGCTGCAGTTGGGAGACAAACGCACGGGAGCCTTGGGACCACGAAGAGAAGTCGTTACGATGGAGAGGCTACGATCCACGGCAAGGAGAGAGAGTAGGAGAGAAGATTTCGAGTATAAAAGGAAGATGAATTTTTGGGTAAAGGGGGTTAGCTAGTTCTTTTTACGTTCCTTTATTTTCCTGCTTTGGTCAGAGGCGATTCTGAGAGTTTAAGGTTTATTTTCTTTTGAACATTCTATTGTCTTATGGGAATGATCGGCTAAGTTTTACAACTTGGGTGCTGTTAAAAACTTTCTTTTATCTACATTTTTGCTAGATTTCCATATATTTCAAATTCCATACCTTGCTTTGTTTGAGACCAAATTTTGGGAAAAACAAAGTTTGATAGATTCTCTTCCTCTTATTCTTGATTTGTTGTTGACATGAGGCACAACAGACCCTTGAATTAGTCAAGGTTTCTATTAGCCAAATGTTATAGTGAGATTGGTTGATGCTTTAGTGAGGATATTTCGTGTTAAGAACTGGCACATATACTTTGGGGTATATTGTTTTTAATCTGTGATTTGTTAATACTTTGATTGGGTTAATAGAAGATAAGTAGTACCCATAATTCTTGTGGAGTGTAGAAATAAAGGAAGCCTAAAACTGTGACCCAAGCCTTTGTTAAATCATTTCTTTGGAACTATTATTTTTAGCTTTATATTAAAATTTTGTTTGTTACTTGTAGGATTTAGAATTATAGATTTTCATCGTTCAGAATATTAAATTTTGAGCAACTATTTCTTTTATAATTCAATCCATTTTTCTAAGATTTACAAAACCAAGATCCTCAAAGAACAACCATATATTGTGTTTTCATTAAATCATTCTTTGTGAATATATTAATATCCATTTTGCTCATTGTTTATAGATATATAAAAAATACAAAAAGAAAGAATTTTACACTTCATTTTACTTCTTCACACTTCTCATACATCGTCATACTTTCCAATTAATTTTCACAAATACTTTGATAAACATTTGTCCCTGTGGAATACGATCCTGGACTTATCCTTGATACAACTTAACACTTTTACACTTGGAAGCTCATTTGAGAACACATCAAGTTTTTGGCGCCGTTGCCTTAGACAATGGGTGTCGTCAGAGTATTTTTCTGAACCTTCAGAGGGTGTTTGTGGAGCTATGAACCTCTTCACAACCTAGGTGATATCTTTTTCTCTCATTTTATTTGTTTGCTTTTATTTTATTTTATTTTTTATTTTTTGCTGAATTTGCATGTCTGGCTAGGCTAGAGATAGAACATATAGACTTGCTAGGACTGAATCATCAACCTCATCTTCGAGTGCATCTTATTCTCATAATTCATAATTTGACACTTATAGGAACATGGCTAAAAATGATCAAATTGATAGGGAAATAGTAAATCCTAACAGGACACTTAGAGAATATTTGCAGCCTGTTAGGACTAGTCCACCCTCTTGTATCATTCAACCTTTGAATGCAAATAATTTTAACCTCAAACCTGGGATGATTCCATTGCTACCACATTTTCATGTTATGGAATCAGAAAACCCCTATTTGCACATCAAAGAGTTTGGAGAAGTTTGCTCAACTTTCATGGATAGAACATGCACTGAAGAAGTCGTTAGGTAAAAACTATTCCCATTTTCTCTAAAGGACAAGGTTAAAACCTGGCTAAACTCCTTAAGGCCAAGGTTTATTGGGACTTGGCAGGAATTGCAAACTAGATTTTTTTTTAAATTTTTCCCAATGAATAGGACCTATGCCTTAAAAAGACAAATTATGAATTTTGGTCAAATGGATGTAGAAACATTTTATCACTGCTGGGAACGTTTTAAAGACTTATTAAATGCATGTCCTCATTACGGATATGAGAATTGGAGGGTCATAAGTTTTTTCTATGAGGGTTTACAACAAAAAATGAGACAATTTGTTGAGACTATGTGTAATGGTAAGTTCTTTAACAGGGAACCAAAAGAAGCATTTGAATATTTGATTATTTGTCTGAAAATGTACAGTCTTGGGCATTTGTACAAAGAGTGGCAGAAAAATGTGGCATTTGTGAAGATCAAGGGCATTCCACAAATGAGTTCCTACAATTCCTACATTTAAAGAAGTTTTATTAGATCAAACTCACAATGTTAACATGGTTTCTAAACCTTTTTCAGGGCCATACTCGAACACTTACAATGCTGGATAGAGAAATCATCCATCCTATGTTCCCCATCCAAGTCAAAGTTCTGAATTCAATGCACACCCAGCTCAAGCACCTAAAAGGGACTTGAAGATATAGTTCAACAGTTGAGTGTGACACTTCAACAATTCATGCAGGGTCAAGCAACACTCAACAACCAGAATTCATTAGCAATTAATGACATAAGGAGTTCCCTCACAAGGCTGACAACATCTTTAACTACTCAAGAGAATAGTAAATTTCCTGCACAATCACAACAAAATCCACAAGGGCAACCTCATCAAATGCAAGCAGTAAATGAGGATCCTAACTTAAAGTCAATCAAAGCAGTGACTATTTTAAGAAGTGGTAAGGTGGTAGATATTCCAGCACATGAGCCATACAATTCTGGCAAGGTTTCTAACCCTTCTAAGAAAGATGGAGAGCATGAGAAAATTGATTGCCCTATACCTACTCCTTTTCCTCAGCAATTAGTTCTTTTACATAAAGATAGGCATCATGCTGAAATTCTTGAGGTTTTTAGGCAAGTTAGGATTAATATCCTTTTATTAGATGTTATTCAGCAAATCCCTGCTTATGCAAAATTTCTTAAGGATTTATGTACTGTGAAAAGAAAATTAAATATGCAAAAGAAAGCTTTCCTTACTGAGCAAGTTAGCGCTATCATTCAGAGTAATGCACCACCTAAATAGAAGGACCCTGGAGCACCAACAATTGCTTGTGTGATAGGAAATTCAAAAATTGGCCTGCTTTGTTGGATCTTGGCTCAAGTGTCAATTTATTGCCTTATACTGTTTATGAACAACTTGGTTTAGGTGAGCTGAAATCTACACCTATCATTATGATGAGGATATCCTTGATTTTCTAGAAAATATCCTTGATGAGGATTTTCTGGAAAATCTCAGCAAGTAAGCACACAACAAACAATGATTAACATAAGCATATAAGTGGCAAATCGTGGAATGCATGCGTGCACATATACTTCACACATGACGTGACTGAAAACTTGACTTATGCACCTGACCTTTTTCAAAAGACATGTAACAGAATTCTTTAACTTTTCAAAAAAACATTCTTATATTCGAAGCTCAAGAGGTCACACAAAGATTTAAGTTATAACTATCCGGGCCCATGTCTTATAAAAGGATAATTCATTTTGATGAATTTTGTGAACTTGGTATCAAGAGTTGTGGTTTAAACCCTTTGCTTTGAATTGGTACCCACACCAATTGGGTTGTTTGGGAGCCCATGTTAGGATTGGGCCTTTCATTTGTCCAACTCGGGCAAGTGGTTTATCCTTAGGTATATTATATTTTAGACTGTGTGCAAAATTCGTTTAAGTGATTTTGCATAGATAGCAGTGCTCTCAAGCTTAAACATATACATTAGAAGATACTGGCCTTCTGGCCCAAGATAAAGAAAGGGTGGATTTGAGTATTGGCCCAACATATACAGTAGCAGTGCTCTCAAGCTAGTGTAAACATTTACTTTCTTTTACTATAAAACAGCAATGTTAGGGTCTGTCTTAGCATGTGTAAATCTAGGATACTCCCTTTAAAAAATTATGCAATCCATCATTAAAAAATTAATTTTTTCAAAAGGGTCTTATATTTATCCATTTTTTAAAAAAAAAGTGTGCAGGACTTTCACACTCTAAGACTGTAACACCCCGTATTTTAGTGTATTTTTAATTGAAAGATTATTTTTATTAATTTAAAATTTTATTCTCTTGTTTTAAATTTGTCTGATTTTTAGTTGGTTTATTTTTATAATTTTTAATTTGTGAAAATTAATTTGATATGTTTCCTTAATATTAATTATTGTTATACATTTAAATTTCTCTTTAATTTAAATTAATTTATTGTTGGATTTAATTATTTTATTTAACTTGTTGTTTTGAAATCTTTCTCGTTGGATCATTTTTGTTACTCAAGATGTGAGGATTGGACTTATTTTCCTTCCCTCACTTTTTCTTTTTCTTTTTCTTTTTTCTTTTTTCTTTTTTCTTTTTTCTTTTCCTCTTTTCTTTTCTTCTTCTTTTCTTTTCTCTCAATTTCTTTTTCTCCTCTCTCTTTCTTCTCTCCCGCGCGGTTTCCTTCTCTTCCCCCTGTCCATTGCGTCTTCCTCCACCCATTGCCGTCATGCTCCGCAGTGTGTGTCACCGCTCCTCCCGCACCATCATTAACCCCCGCGCTTGGCCTCAAGCCGCGGCATTCCTTGCGTCCTTGCGCCATTATCGCGCCACCTCCGGCCACCATCTCTTTACCGCATCATCCTTGACCTCCCAGCAACTTAAACCACCAATCCCAACTTCGATCTGCCACCAGTGAAGCTCCACCATTCACATTTCTGTTTTGAGCATTTTGGCCTCCAAACACCTCCCACGCCGCCACCCACGACCAACCACCACCACCATTAGCTGCACCGATATCCCTAAGCCCTTCCCTAGTAATCTCGAGTCTTAGTTTGTCCCTGTTCAAAAGTGGGTTTTAAAACCCACGGCCAAGTGCATTTTGCACTATTTTGTTGCTTTGTCACCATTTCTTACACCTCCGTGATCTTTTAAAAATTATACTATAGCACTATAAGTATTTTCCCAAAGAATTTTCATGATTTAAATGTATTTTTGCACTAACTCATTTTTATTATGATCTGGTTAGTTGTGCCGGACTGAGTCCGAGGAGTAAGGGGGTCGGATGGATTGGAGGATGGAGTTGTTTGTGTGATTGGATTGTGTTGTGAATTGTTGGTTGTTGGATATTGTGTCGTTTCATGTACATGGCTTATTTGTACGCATGTTCATGTTTGTAAATGAAAACTGAATTTTCGCATGATTGTATACATGTTCATATGTATTTTATGAAAACTGAGTTTTCATGTGAGAAATAGATTTTGGGCGCGTGTGTATCACGACCCTAAGCCGAGATTGGGCATTATCTTGGTCGAGCTCCTCTAGTCACTCGAGAGCGGAATATACTGAGTGACGTCCCCTGGATTGTCATTGGGCGACAACGGGATGGTAACGCTCTAGTGCCGACTCCATGGTCCCTTTGCTGGCAGGGGTTAGAGGATGCTTGGCTACGAACGCACTGGGCGTGGAACTGGGCATCGTTCATTACAAAGTCACTCGCACGGTCATTACCCGTGGTGTGACGATGGGAGCCAAGGTGTGCAGATGATCCCTAGGAGAGATCATGGTGCATACGGTTAAAATGGATTAATTGGCCATTTTCTAAGAAAATGGCGTGTGTTAGATAAAAGGATTTTATGTGAATCATTTTCCGAGAAAATGATGCATTATTGATTTGGGTCATTTTCTGAAAAAATGACGGGAAATGTTTTGATGGATATGTTTTGGGCCAGATGGGATTTTGGCGTGCATTGAAAAATATTCATTTTCGAGGAAAATGATGTTTTGGGTATAATGCATATTTCATAATATGCATGCATAATTGTTGGTTGCATTAATGCATTTTTATTCTCAATGGTTGTTTGGATTATACTTACCTGCGGTACCGTTTATGGTAATGCAGATTTCGATGCAGATGATGCTGGGGGCGAGCCTGAGGACTCTGCTCCGCCGAAGGAGTGATATGGGATCACTCGTAATTGTATTTGGACTTGCATTGTATTTTGTTTTGGGATAACTGTATAACTCTCTTTAAACATTTTACTTATGTTAATTTGTATTAAACCATTATGGTACTTAGTTGACTTACTTAATTATCCGTTGCGATGTTTATTGTACACTGTTGCATGTACACACACTTGGCACTATCGTTGAGATGCGTGACCATGTTGTCATCATTCGGACGTCTCGATTCCTTAGTTTTCCGTACATGGGGTCGGGGGCGCCACAAAGACAACAAATATTATCTCTCCTTCATCTTAGTATCAATAAAAAGTTTCTTCTAAAATAAATAGTTTGCATTAAATGGGTGATAAACAATTTGTTGCGAGTGTACAGTGAGTGTTTAAGTGCATGTTTTGCGTAAATGAGATCATATGAGAATTCTATGATCAATAGTAGTGAAATGGTTTAATTTAAGATGTTTTATTGGATTTTGAAAAATGAAAGAGAAAAATTTGAATACAAATATTATAAAGTTAAAAAATTATTTGAATATAATTTGTTGAAAAAAATCATCTCAACGTCGGTACGTAGTCTTGCGCATACCTAAGGCTCATACAATAATATATCCAACCTATAATTTCACGTTCAAATTATTTAATGTTTTATTTATTAAATGGGATTACAAAATAAAATAATGCTTTACTCACAAAAATATTTCATAAACTTAAATTTATAAATTGATATAGTTTGATTTGATACATTAGATTATTTTTATTATAAAATATATCTAATATATCATATCAAATTATATCAATTTATTAATTTATTTTTATTGATCTATCTTGATCACATAATTCGGCTATAAAAGTAGGAATCAGGACACGTATTCTGATGGTAACATGCTAGAGACTTCTGCAGAGTGCAGCACGTATACGACGTTACTCGTGAGGCTTATAACGCCAAAACTTCTAATTATTTATTTAATTAATTTAAAAAAATATTTTTTAAAAGATATTAATTTGGAAAATAAAAAAATGCACAATAACTTTTACATCTATTTTACAACTTTCTTTTAAAATGGTGGAAATGTTACGGTTTTATTGGAATTATACTTGCTTGAATCAGTTAGAGTGAGCAATTTTCTAACATTAAAATCAGTTAAGAGTGAGCAATTATACTTGCTTGAATCAGTTGCGGAAACTCCAATTGGTGAGTTAGTTCACTACAAGAAAATTAATGATTATTTATGATAATAGACTCATTTTGATAAGAAATAATCATATTGATGAAAAATAACTGATCACACAATTTTACTATTTTTTTTGTTTTTATTTTTCCCAAGAGTTTTAACTGCATTTTTTTTAATTACATTATATCATTGACCAATTCACTCAACCATTAGATCGTTCAATGCTTGGCGGCTTCAATGAAAGATCAGTACAAAACAGGGGCCAAATTATAAATAGTAATATTTTGTAGATCTTATTGAGATGCGTTTAATTTTTTAAAATTTAGATGATTTAACTTTTTAGGTTAAAATGTATGAAGTAGGTTGAGATGAGTCCCATCAATAATTAATTTGAGATGAGTTGAAATAAGTCCAGTTCGGTTTCAAACACAACCTAAACAGCTTGGAATTGCAACTCAAGTATCAATTAATGGTTGAGTTGCCAAATTATTTCAGAAGATGCAGTTTAGTTTATGTACTTGGAGGACTTGTAATTTGTAAAATTTGCTCATTAAAATGCAGACGCAAAACATGCTTATCCTTTAACATCATGGGCTATTTATTTCTCTGTATTTCAGCACGAATAACAAGACGGATCAATAATAAACTTAGAAAGCATATATAATCATAGAACAAAAGCAAAAAGAAAAAGAAATCACTACAATGGGATCATCAGATCAGATCAGCCTTTTAGCCCTGCTCCTGTTATAGGGAGAAAGGATGAATTTCAGCTTTCGGATCATCTGGATGTCAAATGAGGAACAAAAGGTCCTTATTTTCATTCTTCAAAGTAACAGTGTTGGATCTGTCTAGCTATTTGATTCTTGGAGATATATAGGCACGCACTGGATTCTTCATCACAATCAAGAACTTTACCTTTTCTGAAAGATCAACACCTTCCCCATCCACTGTTTTGAACTCAAAATTCCAGACCAGATTTGAAACAAAATACTGGAGGAGAAGCAATCCTAGTTTGTTCCCGGGACACTTCCTTCTCCCAGCACCAAAGGGCATCATCTTGAACGCTGTTACATCAGACACTTCTTCTCCAATGTCTTCACTAGTCAGCAATCTCTCCGGCCTAAACTCCATGGGATTCTCCCAAACGTTTGGATCTCTCCCGATCAGTGCTGTCACGATGTTCACCTTCGTGTCTTTTGGGATTGTGTAGCCGCCGAGCTCAACATCTTCCATGGGTGTGTGTGGAACCAACAAGGTGTTTGGAGGGTGAATTCTCAGAGTCTCGAGAACCACTGCTTTCAGATATGGAATCTTGTGCAAATCATCTTCCTCAACTTCTTTCGCTCCTTTTGCCACCACGTTGCTGATTTCTGCAAAAAGTTTGGATTGAACTCGTGGGTGTTTCACTAAATATGCCAAAACCCACTGCAGCATCGTTGTACTTGTGTCACCTCCTGCATTGATTAACTCCGAGCACAAGCTCAGAACATCTGCTTCTTCCACGTTACCTTTCTCTCCGGGTATTTTCAGGTCCAGTAAGGAATCTATGTAAGAAATCTGTTCGAATGCCTTGCCTCTCTCTTGTCTCAACTTCTTCCGGGCTCTGATCAATGGCAAAATCACATCATCTTGGTTCTTCAAGAATTGTAGATACCTTTTCCAACGGTTTCTGAGAAGCAACTTCCCCAGTCTGGGCCAGGTAGCGAGCACAGTGAACTGCTCGTAAGAGACAAGAAATTGATATTGTATTCCTTCAACTTCTTTGATTTGAGTCTCGCTGAGTTCTCCGAAAGTCATGCGAATGAACAAGGAAAATAAAGCGGGGTGGATATGATCGAGCAGACGGACGGGCTGATTGAGCTTGGAAGATTCATGGAAGCCCTTAATCAATGAGTCCAAGACACGCTTACGTTCAACAGAGTAAGATTTCAACGAAGTCGGGTGGAGAACTTCCGAAATGAGATTACGACGGAGGGCTTTCCAGGTTGGGCCAAAGGGGGATCCGCCGATATCTTTGTGGTTGTTGCTGAGAACAGAGCTAACGGGGACGACTGCAGGTCGGTTTGCAAAGGTGGCGCCGTGTCGAACAAGGGCTTGGTGGGCAAGGGTGTAGGAGGTGATGAAGATGAGGGGTTCAGAGCCGAGATAGACGGTGAGAATCGGGCCATACTTGTGTGAGAGATCATACATGAGAGATCTCAAATCAACCATGGATTTGGGAAGCAAATGAAGATTTCCTATGAAAGGCAGAGTTGGGGGTCCCGGCGGGAGATTGCCTTGGGAAACATTCTTCTTTGTGGTTTTGGAGGAAGAGAAAAAGCTGAAGAGTGATTTTAGGGAAAAACAGGCACAGAGAGAGATGAGGATGATGAACCAGACCTCCATGATCGATCAATCTCTAGAGTGCAGAGATGGAGCTTAGCCCCGTTCTTAGGAGAAGTGGATGAGCTTGATGAACTTGTATGAGGTATTTTCTTCTGTATATATACAAAAAAACATGCACCAAGTTGCCACTAACCAATCCACAAATGGCCTTCCAAATGTTGAGTGCGTCATCCATGCAAAAGTTTGACAATTCTTTATTAGTCGTGCTACACAAAAATTCAACATTTTAAGCACCATTTTAAAAATATATAATTCTCATATTTTATATTTTATATTTCATAAAATGTGAGGATAAAATGATAAAATGAGAGCTTCTGCATGATTTGATGAGCAGCAAACAATTAGCAGTGTACGTAGCCCACTCATGACTCAGCAGCTATCGTGATACCAATACATGCATGAGAGTTTTTGTACAACAATTTAAAAAAAATTAGATGGAAAAAGTGCCCATCCACGTCAGCATTAATGTTCAAACATATATAAAGATCTTTCTCACCAACTATTCATTATAATGTTTCAACCCGAATATATCATTGTAATCGAGAAGTAAATCCAATTGGTAGATCGTGACTGTCTCAATATATACAAATTACTACATGTTCAAATATTAGAAAAATGATATTTATAAATTTAGAGTATACAAATCCCGTATATTCATTTTAAAAAAATAGACATATAAATTTAGATTCATATAAAAAATTTATTTTTTTAATAGACTATTTATATTTTAAAGAAGCGTGGAGACTTATGCATTGTAAAATTAGACGTACTTTACTCCAAATGTTATATATCAGAGTAGTGAACAAAAATGTATACCAAGAAACAAGTACCACATAAATGAGAGGCCTATCCCTAGGGTCTCAAATCTTCCCTCCTCATAAATTATAGGGCAAGGATACACAAGATCAGTACATATGTGATTCAGCTGTTACCTCTTAAATCACTCACATGAACTTTGCCTGTTTATGATTGTCTCTTTATAGTTTTTTTTTTTTTTTTTCCTTTCTTGGAGAACCGCCAATTTATGTCCGTTTCAATTTCTTTTTATAATTACCAGTCCAGATGCCAGCATGTGAAATATTATATAATGATATAACATTGTTTGAAGGTATCTCTCTCTATTTTGTACATAATATTTGTAATAAATGCTGGAATTGGGGTATAGAGGCATTAAATTAAAATTATTCAACAATTTTCAAAGCTGATCCATATTTTTGACTACTGGAAACAGGTGTTGAGTGTTGACCCACGTTTGTCGTTTCCAAAGTTCAACTTCAAAAGCCGCGATTGCGTCGATACGACGGCTTCGTTAGGTCCTCCCTACAAGATTAGTCGCATCTTTGTATCGCAAAAGTTCAAAACATTTTAGTCAAAAACGAAGAAATAGAGATAAGATGAATTATTATACATTGAGATATCTCAACTTATCTCATCATGATTCATCTCATCATTATAAATTTTACAAATTCTCACATAAAATATAATAAATAATTTAATTTTTTTAAATATTAAAACAATAATAATTTTAAAAAATAATATTTAAACAATATTTTATTCAACTTTCAACTTTTAATTCAACTCATCGCATCTCAACTCATTATCCAAACCTATTCTACCATTTTTTTTTTTTTTTGTGTAGATATGGATTTCTCATTTTAAATAAGTTTGAAAAATAAATTTGCAAATTTCTTTTAAAAGGATTCACTATTTAGTTTAAACATAAAAATAAATCATGACTAAAGGTAGCCACACCCCTTACACTAAGTTTAGATTTTGAGATGAGTTGAGTTGAATTATAAATAATAGCATTTTGTGAGTTCAATCGAGATGAATTTAAATTTTTAAAGTTGAGATGAGTTTAATTTTTTAGGTTGAAATGTATGAAGTAGTTTGAAATGAGTTTAACTTTTTTATTGAAAATTGAAAAAATAACGAGTCTCATCAATTATTTGTTTGAGAAGTTGAGTTTGGTTCAATAACCAAACACAACTAGACTGCTCGATCTGAGCCATCTATGAGCATGGCCACCATCGAGTAGTCTTGAAAAGAAAATACCTCCTAGTAGATGAATCTCAGGTGACCATTGGCTCCGTTTGAATGTTAAGGTTATGTTTAGATGTTAAGATTACTTTCATTCATCATAAACTAATCATTGATGAGATTTATTAATTTTTAAATTTTACATAAAAAGTTAAACGCATCAATCTATTTCATACATTCAAACACATATCTCAACCTATTTATATTCAAACACATCTCAATGAGATCTACAAAATACTACTATTCACAAATCAACTCAAATAATTTGAAATCACCTCAACATCTAAATATAATCTAAGAATATCTCAGATCATCTGTGTATAATAGTAGTAAAATAATAGTAAATAATTTATAAATAATAGTGAACTGTTTGTGAACAATAATAAAATCGCCTGAGAAGGTATGAGAACAAGTGTATTCTCAAACACAGCCTTAATTAGAGCCACCTAATTAGGGCCAAGGTGACCACATGATAACCAAGCATTAAATTTGAATGAGCTATTTTTTAAGATGGAGTACATTCTTAGAATTCCATCCATAAGACTAGACCTTCAGTTTTATTGATTGAACATGCTAAAGAATATAAAAAGTATATCATTTATCAATTCTACAGATGGTTCACCTCAATTCTCTAATTTTTTTTAATAGTTATGTATTTGTATATTATAATAAAATATATTTTTAATAAAAGAAATAGAAATAGACAGAGGCTCAAATTGAGGATCCATGAAATGAGAAGCGATGGTATATAGGTCTGGCTAAGGTGGTGGGTAGCAGTCATTCTGCTACTGTGGACAATTTTGTTGTTGAAACCCAATATAGTTCTGTCACTCAGCCAATACCATCGAGCAATGTGAATGTTTGAGGTTGTCAAAATTCTTATTACAAAATATGATTGTAATTATAACACAAAGTTCCTATTCTTAGGTTTAATCTATACATATATATAGTAACAGCAGTCGCTGAAGTACTAGAGCTTTTAAATATGCAAGCATAAGTATACTTGCGAATTTGTACAATTATGGAGAATATGCATATGATTCATAAAGGAAGAAGTAGATAAATCTAAAAAATCTGGTTATAATATTAATCCCCATGGATTTCTTCTCTGATTATTTAACATGAATCATAACAAAAGTCAACTATTTGTTCTTTATTTAAATCTAAAAAATCTGGTTGTAATATTAATCCCCTTGGGGTGCTATTATATTGTGTTATTAATTGATAATTATATTGTGTTGTTTATAGCGATGTGCTGGTATTGACCATTTTTTGCAAAAATGGTTTGTTTATGCTTGGGCCCTTTTTTGGGAAAATGACGAATAATATTTAATGACTGTTTTGGGTCAAATAAATTAATGAATATTAAATAATATTCTTAAAATAATAAAATCATTTAAATAAATTAATTTTTTAAAAACTATATCATTTTCGGAACTCCAAAATATAAAAAGGTTTACTTGAAAATTAGTCTTTATTCAATAACACTACAAATACATCATTTAAAATGATTTTGGTCAAATATTTAGAAGATTTTAGAATACTTGACTCAATTTAAAAATCATCGGCTAGATTTAAAATAAAGATATTGGATTTACAATTATTTTTTTTTAAGAAATGCTATTCATCATCTTCACACCACACACCAATATGTGATTTCTTTTTTTTTTTTTTTTGATGTGTAAACACACATAATTAACCATCAATATATATATGTTACTGTATAGTATAAGAGATGATTAGTTGAATTTATTTTTCTATAATTCATTGTTTATACTTTTTAAAGTAATTTCTTTGTTTAAAAACAAAAAATTATGTAAAATTAAACAGGACAAACGTGCAGGGCACGTTGTCCTTAATTTCCTAGTAGAATATTAAACTGCATATGCATAGAATACTCCTAATTATATTAATGTCATTATAAGCAGCAATAGGACGAGTTTTTCTACGCCGAAGACGTCACTGTTGATTGTTGAATCTCAAAGCTGTTGATCAAAACATATGTGCAGAATGAAAGGGACTTCTTCCGATCGATCCTCAGTTTCAGTTGATTAAAGTAGACATTATTTGCACATATTATCCAAGTCATGAAAGGTTCAAAAATCATTCTGAGTTCTTTTATTATTTTATTTTAAGTATTTTTTTAATATTTTTAATCATTTCGAAAAAATTAAAAATATATGAACACAATGAGTACTGGCCGGGGATGATCTCCTTCGTGGGAAACCGGCCATATCGAAATCATTGGTGCTTGATTTGATTTGGTAATTGCTTTTTTCACTCTTTGACTTTTCTCTATCACTCTTCATGCCGAAAAGAAGAAAAGACAATGACAGTGACAGTACTTTCGTTTCAATTTTCTTCGCCCAACATTTCTTTCTTTTCAAAAGCAAACTTTAGAATTAATTGAAGGTGGATCCCGTAGATGTTGGCGCCGGTTTTGACTCGTTAGCTAGAGTTCTGCAGGCAAAACGAGAAATTAAGACCAATGCGTGGGGAGAAAATCTTGGTTCCCTGGCCAGTACGTGACGAAAGTGGTGCAATCAATTTTAAGCGCTCTGGTTGATATTTAGAGTGAAAGGCTACTGAGAATAACTTGGAAACAATAACATGAAACTAAAAATAAATTGGTTAACGGGAGAAAAAGGAAACGTGAAGATGATCTCGAGATTGACATTTGGGAACCATGAAAAGGATTTTTCAGGTTAATTAAGTTCGTCTAAGTTAAAGCGATTGCTACGAAATCCGGACCCTTATAAGCTTAAATATTCGTGCTCTCTACATCAGTACAAGAAAATGGGCCTTTTCCGGCACCACTATTTACCGCCAATAACTCTTAATTTCGCCGCGAATATCCTTTAGCAACTATTTATGCTACACCGGAGATTTGTTGCAATTGTTGATTCACTTAAAATATTATCCAACAAAACCAAAATATCGATGTAAAAAATATTTATTTGCGGTGAAAAAATTTGCCACACATTTTGTTATATATGCCGCAAATATCATTCGGATCCATGTGTAATATCACTGCAAATAAGTGATTGCAGCATTTCGCATCGTCGCTAATACGCTAAAAGTCACCGTAAATGTTCCCACTCATTTGCAGCATGTTAAAGAATCGCTGCAATAAGTATTTTTCACATCCCATAATAATCACCGTGATTATTATTAGCGGCGGTTAAATTTGCCGCAATAGATTTTCATCAGCGTTTCCAAGTCTGTCGTGAATGGTTTAATAGGGTGAATATTTTTTTACGGCGACAAGTTTCACTGCCAAAAAAGTTATTGCAGTGAAAATTATTCGCCACCAAATATCTAGATAGGCATATTTACTCTTTCACCACTAGAAATATTCGCCGCAAAAAAAAATTCATGTTTTGAAAACATATTCACGACGAACAGGAAATCACCGTGAATGGGTTTTTGAGCCTGCTACCAAACCAATACATAAAATGCATCATTTTTTTTAGGATACCTAATTTCTTGCTCAAACTCATTTATAATATTACCAAAATAGTACTTTAATCCAATACTTGACCATAATAGCATATATATAAATTAAATTCAAGTTTCCATCCAATACATCAATACATTAGTACATCAGCCAACCTTTAAGGTTACTACTATACTTTGGCATATGGTGCATTAATTGAAGGCAATTAAGTACTAAAAATGGGGGTGGCTAATCATAATATCGAAAAACATCATCATCAACAACAATTAGCATCTAATTAAAGAGGAGTTGGAAGTTCAGAAACATGGGAACCAAGTGTCGGGATAAAGAAAAAACCCATTAATGTATGCCAATTAATTGTTGGGTACACTTGTTTATTTAATTAGTCAATTAGGACTAATTATATATTAAAGTACTCCAAAACAACTGAAAAGGCAAATGAAAGAATCCCCTCCATGCATGCGCACGATCCGGATGATCATCATGATCAGCCAACCTTACCCTTGCTCTTCAAAACTTAGTTATATACTGCTATTTATGTCTTTACTTAAAAGTTAGTTAATCCCTAGTAAACTTGAAGCAACAAGGGGGGGATTTTACATACCAGTTAATTAACAAGCTTATATACATTGGGTTGAAAAATACTTGGCCAGGGTTCTTGAATTTGAAGCCTGCTGCTACATCAACTTATAAAATCGCCACTGATGTAAAAGGCTGTCAAATCAAGGAACTCCTACATCAATTAATTATTAGCATAAACAAAGCATATTTTATAACTAAAATATTCGATCATCTTACCAATTTGAATCTATTTTTTAGATATGCACTAACTTATAAACAACAAAACTGATGAGCAATCGATCGAAATGGCTTACCCTTCAAGAGTTGATCAAGCCAACTTCGGTTGAGCAAAATGCCATGGCAAATTAAGACGAGAGTGCCTAGCTTTGGTATCTAGTCTGTCCATACTTCACTAACAACTTCCTCATCACCCCATCACCTTTCCTTGACAAAACATAAGACAAGCACGTACCATCCCATTCATACCATGTACAAAACATAAGACAAGCATAAGACAAAAACTTGTAGCACGTACCATCACAACATAACATGCACGAAGGAGAAGATTACAAAATTCCAGGACACGTATTGGTCTCTGCCGTAAGCCGACCCCTCCCATTCATACCATGTACATACATCGTGTGAATTAGCCTGTACAACAAGCAACCAAATGTTGGTAAGCATGCCATTACACCCAACCATAAGTATAGTGAAGGCTGTGGCATAGATACTTACATGTTTAACTCATGTGCAATGAGGCCTAACATCATCTCATAAATATTTCTGCATATTCTTAAATACGTATTTAAGAATATATCTTGGGCCAAAACATCTACTTTCCCAACCTAGCTTGCTCCCACAAAACATTTACATATAACCTCCTATTGGATATATATATATATATATATTTATATATATATATATATATCTTGTCAATCCACCATCAGGTGTCACAAAAATGCACCCAAAAATACCACAAAAAAACCTTCCCCACAAAACATTTTCTCACAAAAATATCCTATCCAAGAGACTCAATGAGGGACAGGCATGCAATGAAGATAGCCCTCAACATACAATCGGTTTCGTTTTGTTTTTCCATCATAACCTGCATGTTTGCCTTCATTGACTCCATCTCACTCTTGGAAGTTTCAGCCTCTTTCTTATGTTTTTCAATCAAAGCTATATACTCTCTTTCTCGTGCCAATGAGTGTTGTCTTGTAGACTTCGGGATCACCATCTCTCCCAATCCTCTTGCATAACCCGGTCGATGCCCAAGTACATCTCTAAAGACACCCGCTGCTACTTCGTTATTTCATTTATCTGGTTCTAGAGTATCTAGCTTTCCAACCATATCCTTCTGCAATAGGACATAATGAACCCATTATGGACTTTTATGTCCTAATAATGCATTTTTAAGATTGAATCTGATAAATAGAACCATCATTGCATTTAACAAATAAGATTTATGGTAGAAATTACTCACATAAATTTCTTCGGTGGCAGGTGTCACAAATTTATCTTTCTTCTTAGACCAATGGGTTTCCTTGTCGAAGTCCACCAAATTTGCATTTTCAACACGCTACATGTGTGTGGTATGTGTGCATGTAACATATTCAATTAGATAATATGTTACATATGGCATGGATAACTTAATCACTAATAAATATAATAAATGACTAACCAAGCAAATGCGTGCACAAGAGATATCGATCATATATGAGAGAAACATGAGTTTAGCATATTGGTTTCAAAAATCTACCTCCTAAATTTCACATGCCAATTTATTGTGTGGTTGACATGATATGAGCATACAAATGGGAAATGTGTTGTATGGGGAATAAGTTACTTCAAACCTTATACCTTATGTTCTAGCATCCTCACAAAGGATTTGCGACCTGTCATGTAATTAATTTTCGCATCTTTCTATTCTCCTGGTTTTTACTTGATATTTTCTGTCATTAAAAACCATAAATTTAAGCCCTTCAGTACACAGAGTAATAAATATCCCATCCAAGTTAGGGGAGTTATTACCCAACTTGTCCGTGTTTGGATTGAACACCCAAAATGCATACCTAGAAGGCCTCACTACCCCATCATTCACAGAGCTTAAACCATACTAGGGGGCTCACCAAACTAGTCCCAGTCGCCAATGCCTTGTGGGATCACTCGTGACCCATGTGTATTTGGCATCCAATGCGAAGACTTAAATATAGGGCACTTATTAAGATTCGCATATTCCTTTCAGAATAAAATGCAATCGTTGGGGCATGCGTGAATTTTTTGGTACTTGAAACCCAAATCTCGCTCCAATGACCTTGCCTCCTCAAATGAACTAGGCAATTTAGCATCAGGAAAGACAGACCGCAAAAGGCCTATGAGCATATCAAAAGACTTGATTGACCACCCACCGATTGTTTTCATGTATAACAACTTCACAACGAATGAGAGCTTTGAGAATTTAGTGCAACCATCGAAAAGAGGACATCTAGCATCCTCTAATAGTTGGTCAAAAGTTGACTTTGGAGAGGGCTATGTTATTGATGGATGAGTTGGCGATGTAGTGTTGTCTTCAGGAGCATCTCCGATTGTGCCTGCTCGTATGTCATCTAACATACGGTCCATGTCATCAATGTACTCATCTTCCACTCCAACCCCGGGATCGATGTCGTCGTCAATGGTGGGAAGTGTTTCCTCCTCTCTATGAAATATCCACTTGATGTAATTTGGATTAATTCCTTTTACGAACAAGTGAGTCTCCTCCTTAAATATAGGCAAGAAGAGGTTATTACAGCATATACGGCAGGGACACTGAATGCATCACTTCCCATGGAATGGTTCCGTGCCATTGTGAGGAAATTGTTAACCCCTTCAGCATATGCAGGTGATACAAGTCTATCACCCAAATTCATCTAGCTTTTGTCCATCTAAATAAAAAGAAGAGTCGTCAAATTCTTTACTTGACTCGCAAAATGAGTATATGATAGGTTATTATGATATTCTAAACCCATATGGGATAAGAAAGTGTAAAGAGGGATTTATGAGGTGTGAATAAATCGCCCCTGGATTTAGCACGAGGAAATGATCATGGTGGGTGGATTCCAGATTTTCTTAGTACATATTATTATTAATTTATGATCTATAGTACTTGACAAACCCATAATTTGTTTGACAATCTTATAAACTAACATGATCATCATGAACTAGTAGATATGCATCGAACTCAGCATGACATATAATTTGATAGATACATATATAACCTCCAAGATTAATATGCAGGACATAGAAAGATAACGCAATCAAACTCAATCCATGTTCTTAGTTAGAAGTTGTTGCGCCGGAGATTAATCAAATTGGGAGATGAAGTGACAAAAACATGATCAAATATGATCCCATGCCAAACCACCCAATCGGCTCTATAGGCATTCCAATTGTTTTGTCATTTTGATCAAAGACAATTATAAGCCTTGAAAATACAAAAAGAAGGCACCAAAGCACTAATATTTAATCGCGTATTTTAAAGGCAAGGTCATCAACTAGCAGTAACGAGTACTTGTCATTGAAGTACTCGAAAAACTCAAAAGACTAATCCTGAATATATTAAAGACTAATCCTGAATATATTAAAGCAAAAAACAGCTATAAACTTGTCATGGTTAATCTATACATAGATGTGACTTTCGTGTTAAGCAAGTTTTTCAGAAAATGATTAAACATAGAATGGTCTTTTTACCCTATAGAAAACAAATTTATTGCATACTATGAAGAAGATTTAATCATTCATGAAACATCAAAATTTTAGTTTACTTATATCATTAGTGACTGGGTACTAAATAATCATATTTTGAATAAGATATCTGTGTTTGTGTCATTTAAACCACTACAACAGAATGTGTGTTTTGTGACAGAGAAAACTGTCACAAAAAAATGGCAAACCGTCACTAAACATATTTGGTGACGGTTTGAAACTGTCACCATGACCGTCACCTAAAGTGCGTCACAGAAAACATTTGGTGACGGTTTACTGTTCAACCGTCACAAAAAATATTTTTAGTGACAGTTGGAAGTGTTCCGTTCGGTACAACGTTCGAACGTTCCTTTTTTTGTGACGGTTATGAACTGTCACAGAAAATCACGTTCGGACGTAAAATCAAACGTTCGGACGTTATACCCGACCGATTGGCGTTCGAATGAGAGAAGTTGACGTTTGTTGGATATCGTGTTCGAACGTATAAAATTTACGTTCGAATGTTAATGCGTCCGAACGTTAATTACATTAAACGTTCGAATATTTGTTCGAACGTAAACGTAAATGTTCAAACGTAGCGCGTTTAATGTTCGGACGTTATTTCGAATGTAAATGAAGGAGCGTCTGAATGCAAGTTCTTTGTTCGAACGTTAGTCGCTTTACCGTTCGAACAGTTTGTTCGTTTTAGCGTGAGTACGTTCGAACGATTCAATTGTATTTACGTTCGAACGTTTGTTACAGTGTGAACCAACGTTCGAACGATTTTTTTTTACATTCGAACGTACAGATCAGAAATACTAATTTCATAAAATTTAAAAACATAATACCAATTGTATCATATTACATACCCAATTAACAAGTAACAATGTCTTATAAAAGTACAAAATTAGATATTAAAACTAGTCAGAAATATTGATAAAATTTATTTCTTCTTTTTCCCTCGCCCACGGGGATTCTGTTGCAACGACATAACACGTTCCATTTGCACCATCATCTCCCGTTGCACTTGCTCTTGCACTTCATTGCGTATTCTTTCCTCCTGGTCTCTCTGTTGGTCCTGCAAACGCGTCTCTAAATGAGACTGTCGTTCTAAGAGAGACTTTAACTCTTGTTGTCTCGACCTCATATACTCATTCTCACGCCGTGCAGCTTCTAAATCTGCCGTAAGATTATTAATTTGTGAAGCCGATGAGGTTGAGGAGGATGAAAATTTATGCTTGATAGATCGTCCCAAACCTCTTGCCATACTAGACTGCGGCCCGAGCACTTGCGTGAATATGTCTATGTCACTAGGAGAGGATTCCTCAGAAGCCGACTGCATCTCCAACATTTTGCTCTGCAATTTAAAAGGTAATGATCGTAAATAATTAGTAACGTATTAAAAGAAATAGAAATAAGAAATAAACTATTAAAATATTATATAAATAATTTATTTAACAAAATTAACACTGCTTACATAATTATCTGCAGCGACAGGATCCATCCACTCACTATGCTCATTAGTGTGAGCAGCAGCATAGACATGAATGAGGGAAAAGTTTTCAGGATCATCACGTTTCTAACAAAGCGAGAATATTAGCAATTTTAAAAAGATAATATTAGTACTTATCCGAAATAATATCAGGAAAATAAATGAATTCTATAATTTTTTAATTACCATTTTTTCAGCAAGACGGTGGAATGACCTTGAACCGGCACGATGGTGGACAGTCAGAACGGATCTATTCTGTGCATTTGTAGAACTCAAGTGCTACAAAATATATTAAAAATGTTAATTGTAATATATATACATATAATATATAAAACGAATATGAATGTAAATAATTAAAAGATATAAATGTAAAATACCTGATAATCTGAAGATGCGAAAAGATCACAACACTTTCTCCAATCATCTAACTTCATCTGCTGAAAAGGAGACTGCGCAGCCTCTTCCAACGTCTCAAACTTCTTGAAGTGGTCATGACATCGTCCTTTGTGACGTCGGAATAGTGTAGCCATCAACTCATTCACGGTTCTCAAATCCTCGCTACGGCCAAAGTTTCACGGTTCTCAAATCCTCGCTACGGCCAAAGTCGAGGTCGAATTCATCCTAATAAGGGAATCAGGTAAAAAATATAATATATTAATCTAGGTGAAAAAAATGTACTGAAAAGTAAACTCACCAGCACACGACTTCGAATGTGCTCCTTAATCTCTATCGGAACATCTCGCCATGAGCGCACATAAAATGGAGCATAAGCTCGAACTACTGTGCCAATATAGGAGGAAAGCGCTGCTGCACTATCATCCACTCCTCCAGTGGAATTATCAGGAATTGTGATCTTCAGTTTACCATGCCTTCTATTTTTTTCAAGAGAGATTCCACGTGTATAGCCACGACCGCGACGTGCAGATGCATCAACTACATGATAATAGATATACTATAATTATAATTATATAGTTATTGAGGAAAAAATATTAACTATATATATAATTATCAACGACAATATTTCCTTACTGGTAGGTGTCGACTGGCTGTTGTTCTCTTCTGTGTTAACTTCATCTTCAGGAACGGATTCCTCGAGTGGGAAGTCCTCAATGGGTTCAGGACTTGGACTTGGCGGAGGCACATTTCTTCGTTGTCGTTTTGGCGGCATTCTTGAAAATAATTAATTATATCAAAAAAAATTAATTAGAAGAAATTATGAAAATTCAAGATATTTTAGTCACCTATATGAATAAAATATTTAGTACTTTTATTCTTCAGATGAATTTTCCATGCTTGCTTCAGAATCTCCATCAATAACATCTTCATCATCATCATGCACCTCTTCTTCATCATCTTTATCCACCTCCTGCCCGGATTCTGATTCGTCTTCATCTTCTGACTCGTCTTCTTCTTCTTCCTCCTCACTGACTTGAATTGAATGATCATTTAATACAGACGGGTCGAGATGTACGGGTGGGACATCATCTCTACACAAGGGGAGCAACTCAAGTGCACCGAGGTCAACAAACAAATTAATACCCTCTCCATCTTCCTGGTATGCCTCAACAATCGGAGTGTCATCTTCATCTCCACTATTCTCGTAATCTGCACCCGTTCCTGCTTCATATATATTTCGAGGAACAAATTTTTGTACGACTCGCCAAGTTATCTCCCCACTATCTTCATCAGCACTTTTCATTGGATCAATCAAGTAATAGACTTGGGTAGCTTGACAAGCCAATACAAATGGATCATCTTCGTACCATTTAGATGCAGTATTGACACTCGTAAAGTGATTATCCCTATGTATCGAAACCCGACCACCGGCTAGATCCCACCAATCACATTTAAAGACATATGTTACAGACCCACCCAGATATTTCAATCCGATAATATCACGTATGACACCATAATAGTCAATATCATCTGTTCCATGACTCCCCTCGACTAACACACCACAATTTTGAGTCTTTCTATTACGTTCACGGTCCAAAGTATGGAATCTATAACCTCGAACCGTGCATGCAGTATATCGAAGTGCTCTATTTGAGGGACCACGGGCCAATGCATACAATTCAGAAGAAATTGATCCGGGATCACGAGCACGTTGTTCCAAAATCTATAAATTGAAATAGTATATATTTATTATTTCATTATCCAGAGTTAAAAATTTCACAATATAACATATATATAATTTTAGTTCATACACGTTCTTCAAACCATCCGGGAAATTCTTCCTCGTGTCTTGCCTCTATATTTTCTACGCCTTCCGTCCTAAGTTTGTCCATGTGGTCACTGTTATAACATGTTGCAAAAGAAGTATATTTTGAGCACAACAATTCTAATTAATTTAAAGAAAACTATAATTATTCAAAGAAATGAAATGACATACCTAAGATAATCATCAATCTCTCGGCAGTTATTTAGCACATACCACCGAACTTTACCCAACTCTCCATCAATTAAATCGTAACCTGTTTGTGCACCCAAGGGTCGTACATTCTGGGAAAACACTGATAGCTCACGAGGAGGCGGAGTAGCAAGATCAGCATTTCGCTCTTGACGATTAAATCGTGTCTCAACACCACGAAGATATAGAGAGCAAAATGTTAACCATTCATCGTGTATATAGGCCTCTGCTATTGAACCCTCAGCTTTGGCTTTATTCCCAACAGTGCGCTTCAATCGACCCAAATATCTTTCAACTGGATACATCCAACGGAACTGCACCGGTCCACCCAGAAGTACCTCTCGCGGTAAATGTATTGCTAAATGGACCATGACATCAAAAAATGATGGTGGAAAGATCTGCTCGAATTTACATAGTATAGTAGCAATGTCTTCTTCCAATTTCGACAACACATCTCGATTTACTACCCGAGCGCACAAATCCTTGAAAAACATACATAGTTCAGATATGGCCACACGTACATTAGATGTAAGCTTCCCACGAATTCCCACAGGTAATAAATTCTGCAAAAATACGTGACAATCATGACTTTTCAATCCATTGATTTTCCAATCATCAGGACTCACGCATCTACCAATATTTGAAGCATAACCATCTGGCAACTTCCCACCTTGCAACCATTTGCAGAAATCCATCCTCTCCTCCCTCGTCATCGTAAAACATGCATGCGGCATGACCACCCTGTTGCCTTCCACCCGCAAATGCAGATTATGTTTAATTCTCATTCTCTTAAGATCTTTCCTTGTCTTGATCGTGTCTTTCGTCTTTTTGTTAATACTCATCAATGTACCCAGTATATTATCACAAATATTCTTCTCTATGTGCATTACATCCAAACTATGTCGCAACTTGCATGACGACCAATACGGCAAGTCAAAACAAATACTACGCTTTGTCCAATTCAATTCTTGTACGGCTCGTTTTCTCTTGTTCTTTCCCCGACCTTTGCCAAAATTGTTCGCTTTAACATGTTGCAATTGTTCCACTATCTCTTCTCCAGACAACTCTTTTGGTGCAATCCTATCCTCTACTCTTCCATCAAACTTGGCACATTCTCTTCTCCATGCATGATTTGCTGGTAAATAACGTCGATGACCCATGAAACACAACTTCTGAGAAAATTTTAGCCACTCACTAGCAGTTTCTTTATTACACGTCGGACACGCTAACTTCCCTTTCGTACTCCAGCCGGAAAGATTCCCATACGCCGGAAAATCATTTATGGTCCACATTACCGCAGCATGCATCTGAAAAGATGTCGACTTAGATGCATCATAAGTTCTAACCCCTGTTTCCCATAACTCTTTCAGCTCTTCAATCAACGGCTGCATGAATACGTCAATATCATAAATTATAGTAAGATCTCTATCGTAAATAAATTAGAATTAAATGTTTTAATCGAAGTTATTAAGTTGAATATTGATGAGTTAGAAAGTGATGTTGGTATTTCAGGAATAATGAGAATTTTGGGTTTGAGGAATTAAAGAATGGATTTTTTTAGAAGTTTTAGGCTTGAATATCGAAATACGAGATTTATTGAAAAATTTATGGAAATTTACGTGATTATCTTGTAGGTGAAGATTAATATTTATTTGACACTTTTGAGGAAATTTTTGAAAAGCTAAGAAGTCCATGTAAGCGGAGTTTCTATGCTAGATTTGCATAAAAAAAAATGAACTGAGGTTGGTTTGTAAAAATGTGCATGTTATTTAAAAAAAAAATGAAAAACAACCTCAATATATATTTTGCATTCAATCACGAGATACGTATGAAAGAGAAAATAAATGTTCTTGACATGAAATGTATAGACATGAGCAATAATTGACATGTTTCTAAAATGTACAAAAGAGCGAATATGAAAAATGGAGATTTTTATACATGTGATATAAAATATTTTGGATCTGTTATTGATCATCTGAAAATGATATGAATTTGTTCAGCACGTGGTTTGACATGATATGGATACGAAAACCTTCGGCATACTTATCTGTTTTGATTCTGATGCCGAATATGATTATGATATGATGCTATTGGTTCACGTAATATGGTTGGTACCAACATGATATGATATAATATGAGTGCACCTACTTTGGAATCAAAGTGGTCTTTTATGTGTTCTTTTCTATGTGGACACTTAGGGCTCCGAGATTGAAAAATGGGAAGTTTCACAACATGATACCGCCTGGTTTGGCCACCAGGGATAGCACTACCCTATCACGGGATTTAAACATGGTATATGATGATATGATATAATAAGATGAAGATGTGCAGTTACGTTATGCCCAAGCGATTTTTGAATATGAAATTGGTTTATGAGTATGAAAAGATTTTAAAAGTCGCTCTGATTTTTCTTGACAATACGTTTTGAGATGTGCATATGAAAATGAAATGACTTATTTCTGCATACCAAACTTTCTAAAATTGGCTCATGTTTACATACTAGTATATGTTCTTTGCTTACTGAGTTGTGGATAACTCACCCCCTTATCTTCTTATATTTTTAGATGCCATTGATTGCCCAGTTGGGGGTCAGGATTAGAAATTGGAGTTTGTCTAGATATGGATAGAAAGTCGAGTTCCACTATTAGTAAAAGGGTATAACTTGAGTAATGGAAGTATTTTGAGTTGTTTGGACCCATTGAGATTTAAAGATGTATCGTTCAGTTTTTGTTGAGATTATTGGAAATTTTGGACCCCTTTGGTTTATATTATTTTTGTAATGATGACATATGGAGTTTGTATTGTGGTTATTTGGATAATATGAGATTGTGTGCTATTTATGAAATCCTTGGGGTTTTAGGTGCTTGTAGAAACAGGTTGGTAAGTGACAGGTGGTAATTCTCTAACCCCTTCCTGGTATGGGGCGTTACATATTCCATGTGGTGAAGTGATGCACCATAAGTGGTGATGTGATGTAGCGTGTGAAAATAGAGTATACGTGGAGTGTTCTCCAAGAGGTGCAGCGAGACATTGTGTGGCGTCGTAGAGATAAGAATGATTGTGTGGTTGATGGGCGTAGAGCATGGTGAGTAGTATCGGGAACTGTGGAACAGTGTCTCGAAGTAGTTATGGTGTAGCCTGTAGTCTAAGATGACAGGTGTCACCGTAATTGACTTATGGCTGGAAGTATGAGTGAAGTAGTAGAACAAGTGTAAGAGTGCGCAGCGGAAGCATGACTAGGGAATGTCACGAAGGGACATGGTTACCAGCAGTCGTGCTTATGACGGGTAAGGAGTTAGCGTAGAAATGGCACAGTGGGATCGTGATGGGATGTCATGATGTGATAGAAGTACTTGAGGAACCGTACTTGTGATGAGTTAAGAGTTGGCGTAAGAATGACATAGTGGGATGTCAGGTGATGTGACAAGGTCACGGTGTAGCTTGTGAGTAGTCTCAAGCTATATGATGTGACATAAGGCGAAGTTGTGAATGGAGTCTTGTCGTATTAAGTGTTGGGATGAACTGTCAAAAGGGACTGGTAGCATGAAGAGTCATGCTAGTCGGGTTAAGAGAAGGTCGGTATCGGAGTATGGTGCTTGTTACATAAGCAAGTGATCAACATGTTATATGTTGGTCTCAGGTGATAAGGGGGTAAGGTACGTGTGTAATCTGGTTAGACACATGTGCTAGATGGATTCACCATATGTAATGGGTAATCTGTCCTGAGCATAGTTACACGGTGCTTAAGCATCAGAGTTGGCTTAGAACCGTGTGACTTGTATGGATGAGAATGAGGATTTAGTATGGGCTAAGATGCATAGAGGCAGTGACAGGTGTATTGTTAAGATTGGGATGTGTGATTCCGTCGGTCAGAATCATGCGTCAGAATGTGGTTAACAGGAAAAGGAAGATGATTGTCTTAGTGTCTTAATCCTAAAGTGAATCACGGGTTCATTTTAGTGATGAGCACTCGAGGCAAGAACGTCGAGTTAGGAAGAGATAGTGACCGTAAGTGGTCCCCGAAGGTGTTAGCATAGTAAAGGGCAAGTAAGAGCACGAGATAGAAGGAGAGCATTTCAAGTGAAGTGTAGCTTATGTCTTCTAAGTTTAAGTTGCCTATGTATTAGATAGAGAATGACACTAAGGTTATGTGTATGCATGTAGGTTACCATTTGACATGCATATTAATAGACTGCATGATATGAAAGTAGCATGGAGTCCAGATAAATAATACGTTCATACTTTTCTAGAGTTTTCTAAAATATAAGAAACGAAAATGAAACGCTTTTCTTTACTTATGAAACGAAAGATTTTCCTTACTTACGAAATGAAAGACACACGAAAGATGTTTTACGAAAGGATACTAAGTGTTCAAAGGTGTATAAGTATGTACGGCCCCTCCTTAGCAACCCCTTTTTACGCAATCAAAAGTATTAATTGTACGCATATGAATGGGTGAATATACACTGAATCCATTGTATGTATTTTTCTAAGAAAAACTAATGTTGCTTTAACTTATGCTTTTACGGATGCCATGAAAAATGATGTTTAAGTCCATGCTTTTTAAAGATGTTTTCCATAAAACGAAAGGATAGAGCTGAAATGAACTGAAAAATGAAAGATGATTTTTGGGCTTACGCCCCAAATGATGTTTTTCTCATGAAAAGAAATGTTTTCTCATGAAAAGACTGTTAAATGAAATAAAAGAAAAGAATGAAAGCTCCAGCTCTTTAGACCTGACATAAATAAATGAATGAAAAGCAATGAAAGCATGAAATGTATGAAAATACATAATGGCCATATGAATGAATGGAAATGGTACTAATAAATGGGCAGATTGCAATGCCAGATAAATAGTATTGGTAGTGTACCCAGTGCTGCCCCCTAATTGAAAAAGGATTCCCAACCTGTGGCCACAGGCAGAGTCCGAGTCCAAAGGAAAGTCGTTAACTCCAATACACGGGGCGTAACAGCGTGTACCGACCAATGAAAGTGATAAGAAAGAATGGATGAACACATGAATGCATGAATGCATCGAATTCTTGAAGAAATGAAGGCATTGACGGAGACACATTTTACAAAAAGAAAGTGACTTTTAAAAGAAAAACTCCATCCAATGATGTTTTCAAAAAGAACGCACTTATGCACACATGCACGTACGTATAGTATATATGAATGATGAATGCATGAATGAAAACTTATGTTATTATATTTTTACTGTATGAAGTAATGCTTATGAGTCATCGACTCATTTTAGTTTTTATGCATGTCCCTCCCCCCATAGGGACAGAATGAACTGCACGCGTCAGGACGGACACGGCCCATGAGGAAGAGTACGGAAGTCTAAGCATGAGATTTTAAATGTATGAGAGGCATTTTCATTGTAAGATTAATGTTTTCTGCTGTAAACCTCTTTTATTCTAAAAATATATTTTATTTTATAACGTATAGTCTTGCATCCTGGGTATAAAAGTAAAAAGTTTTAAATTTAACAGCAATTCTCTTCGTCTTTTGTAAAAGCATGCCTATATAATTTCTTTAGATTTAGAAAGTTTTTAAGAGATATTTTTATTGGAGCTTGAAAATGTATAAATTGCACACATTGAAAATATTTGGGGATGAAGGCTTTTTAATTTTTATGAGATTTTTTTTTATAAATTTTGTAAAAGTTGTTTTAATTTTCCATGTAGGTACACAAATTATATATATATATATAAATATATACATATTAATATGAATGGTTGGTAGAGAGTCGTGTCTGAGAAAATTAACTCATTATGGAGCCCTGGGGGTTCCTACCGTCTCATTGCGGGGTTGTGTCTTTGGCGCTGGACCATTTGGCATTAATTCATTATAAATAACACTGGGAATAGGAGAGGGCCGAGCTGTGCCATGTGCAAGTGACTTGAAACATGGATGTTTGGTTCATCATCCTCATCTCTCTTTCTCTCTGTTTTTGCATCAAATTTCTCTTACATCTCCTCTCTAATTCCACCAAAACAGATCAATCCAAAACAGGAAAACTCCCACCAGGACCCTCACCTCTTCTTTTCATCGGAAACCTTCATATGCTTCCCAAAACCACGGTCGACCTCAGATCTTTCCTCCGTAGCCTCTCCCTCAAGTATGGGCCCGTCACTACTCTCCATATCGGCTCTGAACCTGTCATTTTCGTCACCTCCTACTAGGCCGCCCATAAAGCCCATGTCCAGAACAGTGCTGCCTTCTCGAGTCGTCCCTCGATCGTCCCACTCAGCTCTATTCTCAGTAATAACCGCAAGGATATTGGTGGATCTACCTAGGCCAGACTTGGCGTGTTCTTCGTCGTAATCTTAACTCTGAAGTTCTCCACCCTGCCAGACTGAAATCTTACTCTCTGGAATGCAAGCGGATCTTGGGAACATTGGTTAACAGCTTCAACCAGTGTTTCTTGTTGTAACACCCTGTATTTTAGTGTATTTTTACTGAATGATTATTTTTATTAATTCAAAAATTTATTCTCTTGTTTTAAAATTGTTGGATTTTTAGTTGGATTATTTTTATGATTTTTAATTTTGTGAAAATTATTTTGAAGTGTTTTCTTAATATTATTTATTGTTATACATTTAAATTGTTCTTCTTTTTAAATTTATTGATTATGGGATTTAATTATTTTATTTTCATTGTATTATTACGTTTAAATTATTTTAATTAATTTGCTGTTTTAAAATCATTTCCGTTGGATCATTTTGATGACCTAAGATGTGAGGATTGGATCTTATTTCTTTTCCCCACTTTTCTTTTTCTCTTTTTCTTTCCTCTTTCTTTCCTTGCTTCCGCTGTTTTTTTTCCTTCCCGCGCACGACGCACTCCCCCTCCCTCTCTTTCCCGTGTGATTTCTCCTTCTCCACTCAACCACCGCCGCCGCGCCGCAGTGACCCACACCGCTCCTCTCGTTCACTCCCCCACTGGCCGGCGACCATTCTCCGTCAATCCTAGCCCCTATCTCGCCGTCATTAGACTCCACAAACCACCCAAAGTCGCGGCCTTCTCTTCGTTCCAGCGCCGCCGTCGCGCTACCTCCGGTCACCATTTCTTCACCACTTCATCATCGACCTCCTAGCAGCCCAATGGACCCAACCCCAGCTCTGATCCATCACCGGTGAAGACTATTTATCTTCATCTCCGATTTTGACATTTTTGGCCTAAAACCACCCTTTGCGCCGCCACCCACGGCAAACCACCACCACCATTTGCTTCACCGACCTCTCTAAGCCCTACCCTATCAATTTCGGATCTTGGTTTGTCTCCATTCAAAAGTGAGTTTTTGAGACCCATGGCCACAGTGTATTTTACACTATTTCGTTGCTAAGTCGCCACTTCTTGCACCTCCGTGATCCTTCGAAAATCATTATATAGCACTGAAAGTATTTTTCTAAATAACTATCGTGATTTAAATATATTTTTGCACTAACCCATATTATTGTGAACTGGTTGGACATGCCGAACTGAGTCCGAGGAGTTCGGGGGTTGGATGGATTGTGGATGGAATTGTGTGTTTGGTTAGTATTGTGAAATGTTAGTTGTGGTATGGTGTTGTTCATGTACAGGGCATATTGCATGCATGATCATGTCTGTAAAGGAAATTGGGTTTTCCTGTACGTGCATTCATGTTCATGTGTTTATTAAAAACTGGGTTTTCATGTGTTAAAAGATTTTGGTGCGTGTATATCACGACCCCAAGCCGAGATGGGGCATTATCTCGGTGGAGCTCCTCTGGTCACTCGGGAGCGGAATATACTGAGTGACGTCCCATAGGTTGTCGCTGGGCGACAACGGGATCAGACGAGATGGTCTCGTGCTGACTCCATGGCCCCTCTGCTTGCGGGGGCTAGAGGATGCTTGGTCACGAACGCGCTGGGCGTAGAACTGGGCATTGCTCGTTGTGTAGTGGGTGCTTGGCCACGAACGCGCTAGGCGTGGACCTGGGCATCTCTACGAAGCCAGGACGTGCGGATGATCCCTAGGGGAGATCATGGTGCATATAGTTAATGGATTAATGGGCTGTTTTCTGAGAAAATAACGTGTGTTGAATAAAAGAATTTTATGTGATTCATTTTCTGGAAAAATGAGGTTTTATTGATTTGGGTCATTTTCTGGAAAAATGATGGAGTACTATTTTTGGGTCAAAATGAGATTTTGGCGTGTGTTGAAAATATCTATTTTTGGGAAAAATGCTATTTTTGGATCTGATGCATATTTCATCTTATGCATGCATGTTAGTTGCACTAATATGTTTTTATCTCGTGGTTGTTTGGTTTATACTTACCTGCAGTATCGTTCTATGGTAACGCAGATTTTGATGCATAGGAGGATGAAGGTGAGCCTGAGGAGTCGGCTCCGCCCGAGGAGTGATTGGAATCACTCGTATTCTGGTTTGAGACTTGTATATACTTTATTTGAGATGACTGTATAACTTTTTAAAGATGATTTGTTTTTGAATATTTGTATTAAAAATTCTGGTACTTAGTAGACTTATTTGTATTATCCGCTGCGTTGTTTATTGTGCATTGTTGCATGTACACACACTTGGCAGTTTTGTTGGGATGCGTGGCCGTGTTGTCATCATCCCGGCTTCTCGATTCCTGTGTCTCCTTAGATGGGGGTTGAGGGCGCCACAAGTGGTATCAGAGCAGTTCGGCTCTGGGTAAACCCACATGTCCCTTAGGTAGAGTACCAGAAATATTATTTTTTTAAAAAGAAAACGTTATAAGTTAAATTACTTATTTTAAGGTATGATTTAATATGGTTTTATTATCTATTTTATTTTATGTTATTTTATTTTATTTTACTTTATTTTAGTTATTTTGGTGTTGCTTTTATTTTGTGTTTGATTTTGTCTCGAGTTTAAGCGGGGTTAAAGATTGCTATGACAGGAAGATGGTGAGACCAAGAAGGCAAGCTAATGAGCCCGAAGATGAATTACCAAGAGGTGATGGAAATTATGCCATGGGAGAGCATTGAATAGGATGACAGCCTTCCTCCAACAGAATTTCTGACCACCGCAAGGAGATTTAAATAGATCGGTCCAAGTTGGGTGCACCTATAAGCGCTTCCTAGCGCATAGGACCTCTGCCTTTACTAGGGAGGAGGATCCACTTCGAGCTAGGAGGTGGATTGAATATCTTGAGAGAACATTTGAAGTTTGGGGGTGCACGGAGGCCCAAATGGTATTGTATGGAAGCTATATACTGCAAGGAGAAGCAGCAAACTGGTGGCAGACCAAGCGGCAACTCCTAGAAATGGAGTTGGGATCTTTTGCTGCTGTGTCCTGGCAGCGATTCAAGGAGTTCAATGACCGTTTCTTTCCTATTTCGGTGAGACAGCAAAAGGCTCGAGAATTCAATAATTTGGTACAATGAGGCATGACTGTCGAGCAATATGCTAGGAAATTCATGGAGCTTGGGCGATTCGCTACTCACCTCATTGCCACTAAGGAGTTGCGAGTTGAGCGTTTCCAGGAGGGTCTGCGCCATGATATACGCAGACAAGTAGCCTGTCTCCAGATTGTGGATTTTCAGAAGTTAGTAGATTTGGCTATTGCAGAGCGGAAAATACTTTTGTGATAGGCTCCCCTCCAGGTCAGAAGAGGCGGAGTTCTGCTGGTGAGGGTAGTAGTTCTGGGTCACCGCAGAAGTTTGTACATAGGACTGGAGCCTGTTCACAAACAGCCTCTGGAGTTCGTGCAGGAGGTTGAGCTCCAGTTTGTAGCAGGTGTAATAGAGCCCATGAGGGTGACTGTGGCCAGAGGGGGATCCAGTGCTTTAGGTTTGGCCAGTCGGGTCGCTTTGCTCGTGAGTGTCCCAGTCAAGCTCAAGGAAGTCAAGGAGGACGAAGAGGTCGACGAGGCGGGAGGAGTAGCCAGAGACAGTTAGTACAAGCCCGAGTATATGCTGTGACTTCTAGTGTATGTATTTGCTTCAGGTAGAGTTCGTCTATATGATTTTTATGCATGTACCTTGTTTGATTCTGGGGCGTCTCAATCTTTTGTGTCTGCTACTTTTGCACAGATGTGCAATCTAGTCATAGAGCCATTACCACAATCCTTAGTAGTGACTCTTCCAAATGGTGAACTAGTGTGGTGCTGCAAAGTTGCTTTAGGCTGTCCTTTGAATTTTGGTGGGAGAACATTGGATGCAGATTTTATTGTATTCAAGTTGCTTGGATTTGACATAATTTTGGGTATGGATTGGTTGCATCGATATTCTGAAAATATTAATTGTGGAAGTCGAATAATTGGTTTACAACTTTCGGATGGAGAGTATTTGGAATTCGTGGGAAGCAAGTTGAAAGCAAGACCTGCAGTTATATCTGCAATTCAAGTTATATTGTGGAGCAGATGCTTTTTTGTTCAAGTGGTGTCTACGCCATCTGAGAACAATTCTTTCGTGGATATTCCAATTGTGGGAGAATTCCCTGATGTGTTCGTGGACGAGTTGCCCGGATTGCCTCCTGTTCGTGATATGGAATTTGTTATTGATTCGGAACCTGGAGCGGCTCCTATGCATAAGGCTCCTTACCGTATGGCACTGTCTGAGTTAAAAGAGCTGAAAACTCAATTGCAAGAACTAGTTGATAAATGATTTATTCAGCCTAGTACTTCGCCGTGGGGAGCGCCTGTTTTGTTTGTCAAGAAGAAGGATGGTACACTCAGAATGTGCATCGACTTTTGGGAACTTAACAAGGTGACTATCAAGAACAAGTGTCCTCTTCCTAGAATTGATGATTTGTTTGACCAGTTTCAGGGAGCAGCTATCTTTTCGAAGATTAATTTGAGATCAGGGTACTATCAGTTGAGAATAAGAGATAAGGATGTACCCAAGATTGCTTTTAGAACGAGGTATGGGCATTATGAATTTAAGGTGATGCCTTTTGGATTAGCTAATGCCCCTGCCGCTTTTATGGATTTGATGAATAGGGTGTTTCGGCCTTTTTTGGATTCTTTTATGGTGGTGTTCCTTGACGACATTCTGATTTATACGTTAGATGTGGAAGAGCATGCTTGTCACCTTCATTTGGCACTTGGGAAGCTAAAGGAGCATCAGTTGTATGCTAAGCTAAGTAAATGTGAGTTCTGGTTGGAAGAAGTTAAATTTCTTGGAATTGTGATTTCCCAAGAGGGAGTGGCCGTAGATCCCAGTAAAGTGGATGAGGTTTTGTCATGGCCTCGCCCTTCAACAGTTCGTGTGATACGGAGTTTCTTGGGACTTGCCGGTTATTATCGAAGATTTGTGGAGGGGTTTTCTCGACTATCTAGACCTCTTACTGCTTTGACTAGAAATAATGCTAAGTTTGTATTGTCTGATAGATGTGTGAAAAGTTTCCTAGAGTTGAAGAGAAGATTGACAATGGCACCTGTTTTGGCACTCCCGGAGCCACACAAGCCATTTGTGATTTTTAGTGATGCATCTAAATTCGGGTTGGAATGTGTTCTTATGCAAGAATGACGAGTTGTTGCTTATGCATCTCGTCAGTCGAAAATTCATGAGAGGAATTATCCCACCCATGATTTGGAATTGGTGGCTATAGTTTTTGCTCTTAAGATTTGACGGTATTATCTGTATGGCGAAGTTTGTGAAGCCTATACCGACCACAAGAGTTTGAAACATCTGTTTACTCAGAAGAATCTCAATATGAGGCTGAGGCGGTGGTTAGAGCTGATTAGCAATTACCAATGTGAGATCAAGTATTATCCTGGAAAGGCGAATCTAGTCGCAGACGCTTTAAGTAGGAAGTCTCAATAGGTGGACGAAGCAAAGTCATCAGATGTGGATTCTCTCCTTTGCGGGATGAGGAGACTTCTTATTGAAAGTTTGCAGTAGGAAGAGTTATTATCTTTGATTTTAGATGTCCGAGTTGTTGATTTTGAAGAATTGAAGACTATTCAAAGAAGGGATCCAAAGTTGTTGGCCATTAGGAAGAGAGTCAAGAAGTCTAAAGGACCCTTGCACTATAGTTTGGATAAGGATGGTATCCTTCGGTTTCGGGATCGTAGGGTGATTCCCCGAGATTCAGAATTTAAGGAGCGAATTTTGGCAGAAGCTCATGCGACTCCTTATTCAGTTCATCAAGGAAGTATGAAAATGTATCGAGATTTAAAGAGAAATTACTGGTGAGAAGGAATGAAGGTGGATATTACCATGTTTATCGAGAAATGCGACACGTGCTGTCAAGTTAAAGCTGAACATCAAAGACCTGCTGGTAGGCTTCAACCTCTCCCTATTCCTGAGTGGAAGTGGGATGATATTTCTATGGATTTTGTTGTGGGTTTGCCGAGGACTCCTAGTGGAAAGAACTCAGTTTGGGTGATTGTTGACCGGTTGACCAAGAGTGCCCAATTCTTGCCTATTAATAATACCGACTCTTTGGATAAGCTGGCTCGGTTGTATGTTAAGGAGATAATGCGTTTGCATGGAGTACCCAAGAGTATCGTATCAGATCGGGACCCGCGGTTCACGTCCCATTTTTGGAAGAGTTTGCAGGCAATTTTAGGCACTAAGTTGAAGTTTAGTACTGCATATCATCCTCAGACAGACGGTCAATCAGAGTGTACTATCCAGACTCTTGAGGATATGTTGCGAGCTTGTGTCATGGAATTTCAGAAGAGTTAGGAGAATCACCTGCCGCTAATTGAGTTTGCTTACAATAACAGTTTTCATTCCTCCATTCAGATTGGCCCCATATGAAGCTTTGTATAGGAGGAAGTGTAGATCACCGTTGTGTTGGGATGAAGTTGGTGAGAGTAAATTGATTGGGCCTGAGATAATTCAAGAAATGAAGGATCAAGTTTGGGTTATAAGAACTAAAATGGCGGAAGCCCAAAGTCGCCAAAAGAGTTATGCAGATACAAGGAGAAGAGACTTATCATTTGAGATAGGTGATTGGGCTTACCTTAAAGTCTCTCCTATGAAAGGGGTTAAGCGCTTTGGCAAGAAGGGAAAGCTTAGTCCGAAGTATGTTGGCCCTTTCCAGATTATAGAGAAAGTTCGGCTAGTTGTGTATAGAGTTGCCTTGCCAGACTATTTTGGGGATATCCATGATGTGTTCCATGTGTCGTCTTTGAAGAAGAGTTTTGGACAGCTAGAACCGCGTTTTGTCGACCCTGAACGCATTGAACTTCAGCCTAACCTTACTTATGAAGTTGCCCCAATGCAGATTGTGGATTGGAAAGAACAAAGGTTAAGATCTAAGACAATACCTTTGGTGAATGTGTCATGGGACGATTCGTTGGCTCAAGATTTCTCTTGGGAGAGAGAAGCTGACATGAGAGAGCAATATCGGTATTTATTTGAATGACTAGCGGTATGTTTTTTAAGTCTGCTCTTACTTGAATCTTATTCCTGTTTTAGCTTTAATGTTTGACCTTACTAATTTCGAGAACGAAATTTTTTTAAGGGGGGAGGATGTAACACCCGGTATTTTAGTGTATTTTTATTGAATGATTATTTTTATTAATTCAAAAATTTATTCTCTTGTTTTAAAATTGTTGGATTTTTAGTTTGATTATTTTTATGATTTTTAATTTTGTGAAAATTATTTTGAAGTGTTTTCTTAATATTATTTATTGTTATATATTTAAATTGTTCTTCTTTTTAAATTTATTGATTGTGGGATTTAATTATTTTATTTTCATTGTATCATTACGTTTAAATTATTGTAATTAATTTGCTGCTTTAAAATCATTTTCGTTGAATCATTTTTGTGACCCATGATGTGAAGATTGAACCTCATTTCTTTTCCTCACTTTTCTTTTTCTCTTTTTCTTTCCTCTTTCTTTCCTTTCTTCCGCTATTTTTTCAGGGCGCGACGCACTCCCCCTGCCTCTCTTTCCCATGCGATTTCTCCTTTTCCACCCAGCCACCGCCGCCGCACCGCTGTGACCCACACCGCCCCTCCCGTTCGCTCCCCCACATGCCGGCGACCATTCCCCGTCAATCCCAGCCCCTATCTCGTCGCCATTAGCCTCCACGAACCACCTAAAGCTGCGGCGTTCTCTTCGTTCCAGCGCTGCCGTCGAGCCACCTCCGGCCACCATTTCTTCACTACTTCATCCTCGACCTCCTAGCAACCCAATTGACCAACCCCAGCTCCGATCCGTCACCAGTGAAGCCTATTTATCTCCATCTCCGATTTCGACATTTTTGACCTAAAATCACCTTTTGCGCTGCCACCCATGGCAAACCACCACCACCATTGGCTTCATCGACCTCTCTAAGCCATACACTATCAATTTCGGGTCTTGGTTTGTCTCCGTTCAAAAGTGAGTTTTTGAGACCCACAGCCACAGTGTATTTTACACTGTTTCGTTGCTAAGTCTTCACTTTCTGCACCTCCATGATCCTTCGGAAATCATTATATAGCACTGTAAGTATTTTTTCAAACAACTATCGTGATTTAAATATATTTTTACACTAACCCATATTATTCTGAACTGGTTGGACATGCCGGACTGAGTCTGAGGAGTTCGGAGGTCGGATGGATTGTGGATGAAATTGTGTGTTTGGTTGGTATTGTGAAATGTTGGTTGTTGGTATGGTGTTGTCCATGTACATGGCATATTGCACGCATGATCATGTTTGTAAAAGAAATTGTGTTTTCGTGTACATGCATTCATGTTCATGTGTTTATTGAAAACTGAGTTTTCATATGTTAAAGGATTTTGGTGCGTGTGTATAACGACCCGAAGTCGGGATTGGGTATTATCTCGGTGGAGCTCCTCTGGTCACTCGGGAGCCGAATATATTGAGTGACGTCCCCTAGTTGTCACTGGGTGAAGGCGGGATCGGACGAGATGGTCTCGTGCCAACTCCGTGGACCCTCTGTTGGCGGGGGCTAGAGAATGCTTCGCCACAAACGCGCTGGGCACGGAACTGGGCATCGCTACTGAGCTAGAACGTGCGGATGATCCCTAGGGGAGATCATGGTGCATATGGTTAATGGATTAATGGATTAAAACCCTATTTTCCGGAGAAATAGTGTGTGTTGAATAAAAGGATTTTATGTGATTCATTTTCTGGGAAAAATGAGGTTTTATTGATTTGGGTCATTTTCTAGAAAAATGACGGAGTATTATTTTTGGGACAAAATGAGATTTTGGCGTGTGTTGAAAATATCTATTTTCGGAGAAAATGGTATTTTTGGATCTGATGCATATTTCATCATATGCATGCATGTTAGTTGCACTAATATGTTTTCATCTCGTGATTAGTTGGTTTATACTTACCTACGGTACCATTCTATGGTAACGCAAATTTTGATGCAGAGGAGGATAAGGGTGAGGCTGAGGAGTCGGCTCCTCCCAAGGAGTGATTGGAATCACTTGTATTCTGGTTTGAGACTTGTATATACTTTATTTGAGATGATTGTATAACTTTTTAAAGATGATTTGTTTTTGAATATTTGTATTAAAAATTCTGGTACTTAATAGACTTATTTGTATTATCCGCTGCGTTGTTTATTGTACACTGTTGCATGTACACACACTTGACACTTTCGTTGGGATGCGTGGTCGTGTTGTCATCATCCCGATATCTCGATTTCCGTGTCTCCTTACATGGGGGTCAGGGGCGCCACACTTGCGTGGCGATCAACCCGTTCGTGTGTTCGATCATATCCACCATGCGGTTGTTTTCCTGTTCATTCTCATGGCTTTTGGCGATGTCAACGATAGCACGATTAGAGAAGTTGAACGCATTCAAGCTGAACTTATTTTCAACTACGAGCAGTTCCCTGTGTTCTGCAGCTGGCCCAGGTTGGGAAAGTTGCTGCTCAGAGATCGTTGGAAGAGGTGCTCGAATATCTTGAAGAGTCCGGCTGAAATAATCTTGCCTCTAATCAGAACTCGAAAGAAGTTAAAGCAAGAGGAAAGGAAACAGTCCGAGTTGGTATCATACACAGATACCTTACTGGATATGCAAATGAATGATGATCATGATCAGGAAGCTGGCAAGCTTGAGGAAGCCGGTATACTGAGTTTGTGCTCAGAGTTCATCAATGCCAGCACCGACACAAGCCTAACAACGCTGCAGTGGATCATGGCAAATATAGTGAAGCACCAACATATTCAAGCCAAGCTTTTTGCTGAAATCAAGGCGGTGGTGGGTGAAGGAGCCGAAGAGATTAAGGAGGAAGATGTGGAGAAGATGACATATTTGAAAGCAGTGATTCTCGAGACTCTAAGAATTCACCCTCCAAGTACCTTCTTGGTACCGCATGCAGTCTTAGAAGATGAAGAACTTCTTGGCTACAGAATCTCGAAAGATACGATAGTGAACTTCGTGATATCACTGATGGGGCAGGATCAATTGGAGTTGGAGAATCCAATGGAGTTCAGGCCGGAGTGGTTACTGAATCGCGGAGAAAATGGAGAACCAGATCGAGCGTCTGATGTTACAGCGTACAAGATGATGCTGTTTGGTTCAGGGAGGAGGATCTGTCTGGGGAAAAGATTAGCCCTGCTTAATCTGGAGTATTTTGTTTCAAATTTGGTGTGAAATTTTGAGTGGAAACCAGTGGACGAAGAAGGTGTTGAACCTTTGGATAAGGAGGTGTTATTGACGGTGATGAAGAATCCTCTGCGAGCCCGCGTGTCTCCAAGAATCAAATGAAAGCTTAGGATTGTAGCCATCTAGAATAATAATAATAATAATAATACATGAATAATGCCTATTAATTCGTTTGTTTTGCTAATTTATATGCCTATTAATTCCATGAAATCAAATCAATTTGTAAATTTATTTTTTTATAATCTTTTTGTGTGTGTGTGTATCAATTTCTTTGATAAATTATTATTTCTACATTCTATGCAGAGTACGCATGGTACAATTTTATCAGCATGCCCAATGCATGCATGGCATGATTCCAAGAGCAGTGTTAATGAATGATCTGAATATTCCCATAATCTACGGCTTTAGAATATAAATAACATGATCAGTTCAATAATAACATGATCTAGCTAGGACACATGTATTATTTTTTCAAAGCAATATTATATCATATATAGCAAATTAAATCAGCAAATGAAGTGAAATCCTCAAGAATTGTGCATGCATTTGTACATATATATAGAATCAGGCCAAGATGCAGATAGCATATGATTCACTCTTGTCATTGGTTTGTTTATCATTATCATTCCCAAGTTTCAAACAAAATCCGGCCTATTGATCAGGTATGTTTTGGAGTCGAATTCATGGAATATAACTAGTTTCGGTGTCAAATGGCAATTCAGTGTGATAAATGTGTCTGATTTTTTTGATTTGGCACACATCCATATACATATTACACAAAAGTAATTTTACAAGCTGATGTGATTTTATGTAGTCTGTTAGATCTACTTTATAATAAAAATAACTTTACAATCTGATGAACTACATCATGTCACATCAGTTTATGAGATTATTTTTATATAATCTATTAGTGACTAGAATATTTTTCAATTTTTAATTTGGTTTAAGTAGGCTTATGGAAGATGGTGACCTCAAATATGAAAACACACTAATTAAAATAAATAATTTTTTAAGAAAAGTAAATTTTATTAACAAAATTGAAAATTTCTTATTAGCAAACATTTCTTAGTTGAAATAGTGTGACAGACAAAAAGAAAGATAAAAAGCCACCCAAGCCTTGTATATTGATTTTTCCGACTCAGGGTATGATACACATTAGTCATTTTGGACATGTCGTTATATCTGATATTTCCATATAGTTAATGTGTTATTTATTTGTGTATTATAGGGATATTATAGTCTAGGAAATCCATACTACCTGTTATTCTTGATTCCTCCAAATACATATCCAAATCCATATATGTATGCTTGGGGTAACTAGGTAGATTTCTTTTAAAAATTTTTAATTTTTTTTTCAGACGTGCATTTGAGTCATTCTACCACCGTGTTTAATTGCAGGCTCAATCGATGCCACCTGTTAGACCAACTATATCCTACTCTCTATTGAGTAAAGACAAGTTCAAGATACGATCAAGGTAGACAAGTTCGGACGTGCGTTTGTGTCGTTCTAACATCGTGCCTATTTGCAACCTCCATCGATGTCACATTTTGGACCAACTATGCCCTACCATCTGTCGAGTAATCCGAAGGAGTTGAGATGAGTTCAAGATACAAACCAGGTGTATTCCTTTTAAATTTTTTTTAAAAATTTTGGATGTGCATTTGAGTCATTCTGACACCGTGCCTATGTGTAGCCTCCCTCGATGTCACCTTTTAGACCAACTATGTCTGACCCTCCGTCGAGTAATCCGGAGGAGTTGAGAAGATTTAGGAAGACCCCCAACTAGCAAGTGAATTATCAACTATGCCATTTAATGCTAAAAATGAAAAGAAAGTTGGAGATACATTACGCACGACTGATTAAAGTTGTCATATGACTAATGGTATTACACTTTTAACCCGATCACTAAACACCAAGTGTATATAATATAAATGTTAATCCCAACCATACATTTGCATTTTTATAAGTTTCATCAGACGTAAATAAAGAGGAGGAGACCGAGGGGACTCATGAGGTATCGAATGATGATGAACGAGTTGAGGAGCCAAAATTTGGTATGGAGTTTGCCATTGATAAAGAGCTTCTGGCCTCTTATGAAATTTTACTGACAAAACTAGACTCTAGTTAAAATTTTCTCCTCTGCCAATTGAGGTATATTTTTCCATATGAGGAATTCATATCTTACTTCTCCCTGCATATAATTCAAAATTTTTAAATGTGAAATATGAAAAAATAAAAAACAATACAAAATTATACAATTAAAAAAAAAATTGCTTTACCGTGTTGTACTTTGGGCAAGTATAACATTCCCTTCCAAAATTTTTATTAGTTTGGGAAATCTTTAATGGTGTATTCAAACCACACCAACAAATTGACGATTCCATTTGAAACGCTTTAACTACTACACAAGATGATAATTGACTCAATACCAAAGATAATCTAAATTAGAATAATTGCATAGAATAATTAACATTCCATTTGCATAGTGTTCGAATGGGATTGTAAACGCAGTTTTATATTTATCTTTTTCATGGATTTGTATTTATCAAAATCCACTTTTCTTGTCAAATTTGGAAAATACAATGGCTTGTCCTATCCGATCGATCAAATCTTTTTTATTTGGAATAAGATGTCTAATACATACATCCTAATACTTTATTTAGTGGCTTGTAGTTTATTACCAATCTTGGAACACCTCGTTCTAATTCAACATTTTTTTGTACATAGAAGGCTGAGCATGATTGAGTGACTTACTTTTTGTTATGATTCCCTTTTTTAGGAGTTCTTGAATTTCTGTTTTACAGAATTTCATTAGTTCTTCATACATCTAAATTGGGCAGGCATTAGTAGAAATGTTCTTTTCATTAAAATCTTTTACCTATGGTAACTTTACTGCACGTTTCTTTTTTTGCCAAAAAAAATTAGGAATGTCTAAACAGACTTCCTCCTTGATTTTCTATTGAATCTGTCTATCTTTTGTAGAAGAATTTTATCAATTAGTTGTTCTTCAATTGTTTTGTATCTAATTTCTTCTTAAAATGGATACTTCTGTACTTTTCTAGGTTCTGGCTTCTTTGTGAATTCAAATTTTACTTCTTGCCCTAAGGCCGTTGTTGTGATTCCATTACTGTCGGTTGTAAGTGGATAATAAAGTAAACACATGAAAGGATTTCCTAATATAACTTTGTTTCTTGCAAGATTTTTATTAAAATAATGATAACTTTAAAGCATGCTTAATTTTTCTTTGGTTTTTTCGTAATACTTAGTTGGTACTGTTATTTCTTGGATACATTTTAGGTCTTCTCCTAAGTCTATTAAAGCAATTACTTCGAATTCAAATTCCGTATTAATAACTATTTTTACTTTAACATGTCATTTCTGATAATTCATTATTGTGACCATTACTAGAAAACTTTCCTCCTCCTCAGTACGAGTCTATTTGGGGAATATCATTTTTATCTTGCTGGAGGACTTCTTATTTGTTTTTCATAAAATTCTTGATTAATTTTTAGGATTGTTATTTCTTGTTGTAAATTTTTATTTTTATTTTTTAATCGCATTATTTCTTTCTTAATTTTACTTATTTGTTGTTGTAAGATCCTGAAAGGTTAATTGTTTCTTTTCATTTATCTAATATTTTATTCAGATTTACTTGTGGTTCAATGATTCTATTTTTTTGTTGCTTTTTCCTTGCAAAGAAAATCTTTAAATTTTACATCATGATAAAAGAAAAATGAGTTGTGCAGATATAAATTAAATAATAGAATATATCTCTTCCCATCAACTTAATATTTTGAGACATAATAATTTTATATAGTATTAGAAGAGGATCTTAATGTGACGCCCCGACTCCCACATACAAAAAACACGGAAATCGTGACGTCGGGATGATGACAACTCTGGTCACGCATCCCAATGATAGTACCAAGTGTGTGCAACATGCAAAAGTGCACAATAAAAATCGCAGTGGATAATACAAATAGTCAACTAAGTAGCAGAAGTTTAAATACAAATATTCAAACCAAATTACTTTTAAAAAAGTTATACAGTCATCATAAAATATAATAAAGCGCAAATACGTAACAAGTAGGAAAATAAATCTCGATACACGAGAGCAATCCCAGATCGCTCCTCCAACAAAGCCCAAGCCTAAGGCTCGTCATCCTCATCTGCATCAAAATCTGCGATACTATAAAATGGTACCACAGGTAAGTATAAACCAAACAACTCTCGGGATAAAAACATATTAATGCAACTAACATGCATGCATATGACAAAATACGCTTAGCCATAAAATACCATTTTTTTCCAGAAAAATGATTATTTCCAACACACGCCAAAATCTCATTTTGGCCCAAAAACATAGTCCGTCATTTTCCCAGAAAATGATTCGCACAAAACAAACCATTTATCGGACACTATAGGCTGGAATTGCAGGCGGGACTCTACCACCGTCCCTGCTTACCACCATCCCTACCGCGTGCACTGTAGGCAGGAATCACAGGCGGGACACAACCATCATCCCTGCATACTACCATCCCTACCGCGTGCACCGTAGGCGAGAATCACAGGCGGGACTCTACCACCATCCCTACTTACCACCATCCTTACAGTTCCTTTCCACACAATGAATAGTTATCACACACAATGAATACTTATCAGAGCACTGTAGGCGGGAATCACAGGCGGGACTATACCACCATCCCTACTTACCACCATCCCTATAGCGTGCACCGTAGGCGGGAATCACAAGCGGGACACAACCACCATCCCTACCGCGTGCACCGTAGGCGAGAATCACAGGTGGAACTCTACCACCATCCCTGTTTACCACCATCCTTACAGTTCTTTTCCACACAATGAATAGTTATCACACACAATGAATACTTATCAAAGCACTGTAGGCAGGAATCACAGGCGGGACTATACCACCATCCCTGCTTACCACCATCCCTATAATGTGCACTGTAGGCAGGAATGACAAGCGGAACACAACCACCATCCCTGCTTACCACCATCCCTATCGCGTGCACCGTAGGCGGGAATCATAGGCAAGAACTCTACCACCATCCCTACAGTCTCTTTTCCTTTTTCTCAAACCAGTCGATTCAGTCATTTCAAATACACTCAAAATCACTTCACGTGAAAATCTAATTTTCAAATAAACACATAAACATGTATGCGATCATGTGAAAACCTAGTTTCCAACTAGGCATTTCAAGTTTTTTTTTCATATCATTTTTTAATACTTTTAAATATTTTTTTAAAAAATAAAAAAAATTCACAATATTATTAAACAACACTTTCTTAATCACTACATATAATCTTGTTTGAGATATAATTTGTTAATTTTAAATTCTTCTTTATTCATGGTATATATTTGGGCATCATTTCCAACTACTTGTGAATATATATAATGTATTATATATATATAAGAGTATTATATATAGTCTATATGTAATATAGTATATAATACATTATATATATAATGCACTATATATGTACTATATAGTAATGATTTTCTGATATCACATCATCTGAGAGTCATAATTTGTATAACTTTTAACTTCATCCAATTATATGACTTTCAACTTCATTTAACCCTATCGCACACAAATTTTTACACACTCGACATGGATACTTAATATAACCACGATTATCAGCAGATGCCCATATGGCTGAGACTCACTTAATGGACACCTATATTGATGTCTGAATATACGTACGACCCACTTCATAGCCACAAACGCAACAAATGAAGGTACGCAACTACAACGTGATCACCAAGCTAGCTAGTTAGTTAGTCTTCTATATATTTATTACTTGTAACACAATCATGGAGGATGTTTGAACATTACTTTGAAAACAAAAGGGATTGATCCTTCCACTAAAACTGTCTTGCTATTTATTGATCCAATGGCCAGCCCCGTCTTTGATCTCTCTCTATATGAAAAAAGTATTATACTTTATAAATAGTTAAGTTATATACCTTTTTTTTTCTTTTTTTTTTTTTAAAGGTTAAGTTTTATACTATGCTTATAATTTGAATAATAATCATATTCTAACTAAATTAGTATGAATATACTATATATACTTACTCCATGTTAAATATTAATTCTCATATTAGATGTATATTAAATGTTTTTAATCTTTACTTAAATTAAGATCCTAAACTTATAATTTTCTTGTATATTATATATTATATTATAATATCCTATATAATACATTATATATATAATACACAGTATATATATATATATATACTATAATATACTATATATATTATAATATAATATATTATGCTCAATATTTTGAAAAATCAATCGAAAACGTTCGAATGTACTAAGAATTACATTCGAACGTTTCGTGTATATAAGCCCAAAACAGAACGGCGAAACGTCATTTTCACCGTTTTCTATCCATTCGCATTTGCGTGCCGCCACTCCTCCATCGCCACCGCCGTCAAACTCCGCCACAACCATCACTAAAAAGTAGGCATCCATCTTTTAACCTCTAACATGTATTTTATTTGAGATTTTGGCCCGATTTTGTTTAAAACGGACCAAGTGATGATCGGATTTTCAACTCCATTTTCTGGCCACCACGGCTTGCCATTGGCCAAATAGTCACCTTAAAAAAGTTCCTTGAAGTGTGTACTTCATTTCTACGGTGGCATTTCGGCATTTAGAAGCTTGTAGATTGATTTTCGAGATATCAATAATGGCTTAGTCAACTCAGTCATTCTGTATCGTAACGTTCGAACGTTTCACCAAGACGTTCTAACATACGACGTTTCAATTACATAGCCATTAAGGCTTCTACGTTTGAATGTGTATTGTTTTACATTCGAACATAATTTTTCGTCAAATTTAAGTCCAAACGTTTAATTAGTATGTCCGAACGTACTAACTACTTTTTAAATTTATTTATGCTTCAACGTTCGGACGTGCATCCTTTACGTTCGCATGTAAAACTCATACGTTCAAACCTATAACATAAACGTCCAACCGTACGTCATTAAAATTTATTTATTGCTTACGTTCAAAAGTATATGTTATACGTTCACACGTATGTGTTTTACGTGAGAATGTAAAGGATACACATCCAAACGTTTTATTTGAACGTTCGAACGTTTCCTTCATTATATTCGAACGTTAATGCAGAGCAACACTTACAAATTAACACAAAAAATGCATAAATGTAAATAATATTTTTTCCTTTTCTATTTTCAGGATATAGCTCATCCTCTACATACTAGGAAACGAGAGAGGGAATGAGCCACTTAGGACACTGCTCGTATCGGGGCTCGTACTGTTATAGTAGAGCGAAAGGTATTGATTAATGAGTTTGATGAAATCATATGGGAGCAGACGAACCTGAGAGATGTTTTCCTCAATAGAGGCTGGTGAAATATCTGCACATTGAGGGGGAAGGTACACCCCTCAATGGTTTAGGAGTTCTATATGGGGATTTGTGACATGCCTCAGGACACATCCTCTCACACCATGATTATACGTGGTGTTTCCATTGAGATTTCACCAAATTTCATCACCGAGCACCTCGGGATTCGTTGAGGAGTTGAGACATCTGCACATGCTACATCCCGTGAGGATGTAGGCACTTTTGCATCATCTACTGGCAACCCATTTGAGCCAGCATCAGCCAAAGATGCAGATTGGTCAAAGGCCAAGATACTGGCCTCGAGGCTAGGGATGATGACTGAGACGAGGATTTCTACATCCTCACCGGGAGGGACCGCATGCAGATCAAGAGAAAGAATGCCATCGACCAGAACCATCTACTACCTTTCTTCCGCATGTTGCACCTTATGGTTACAACAAACGTGGATCCTGTGGCACATAAATCACATTTAGTCAGCTTCGGGCACAATTTTTTATACGAGTGGCACGTGGAGATCCCATAGATTTTCCACTGCACATCTTTGAGAGGATCCGTTACGAAGCCAGCATCGTCTCCACAGATAATCTCTCATATGGGGTCCTTATCAGTCGGGTATTACTTGCACGGGGAGTGCCAACCCAACAAGAGGAGCGGGTCAAAGATCAAATGAGCCCCCTCAACATGACTACACATCGACGTAGCATTGGACAGGCGAGGGGACGTCAGCCACCCCCTGTAGAGGATCTAGTTCCTCCGACGCAACTTGAGCCAGGTCATGTGGGGAGTAGTAGTCAGCAGTCGCCCTGTACATCTGTGGGAGATGCGCAGCCTGCTTGGGTTGATGTGGTGATCTTACAGTTGACTACGCATATCGATCATAAGATCGATCGCTCCAGCTGTAGTGGCGTCTGTCGTCGAGATCGCCCATCGTGTAGGTATCCTCAACGACAAAGTTGATGCCTTGACTGAGGATGTACGGAGTTCGAATTTCGCGAACAACACTATCATCTGAGTGGTGTTTACGAAATTCGATCATATTTGGTATTTTACTTTTAATACATGTAAAAAAAAATATTATTTAATATTTCTATGGTTTCTTAATTTCAATTCTCAATCTTCTTTAATGTTATATTTTTCAACTTTAATACTAAATCACTGCATTTCAAATATATATAAACATAAATATATATTTATATATTACAAATTGTGTATATATAAATACATACAAGTCAATTTTTTGGACTTTTTCACAAATTATGCACTATGAAAATCACATAATTTTTAAATTAGAGTCATATTTAATTTAAATTGACAATTAACGTTCGAGCGTTAGTAGTTAACGTTTGAACGTTGGCGCAAAACATTTCATGTTCGAACGTTAATTACTAACGTTTGAACGTTGGCGCCAAAACATTTCACGTTCGCACGTAAGTAGCTACAATGTTCAAACGTACATATAACGTTCGAACGTAAATTTCCCATGCATTGGAACTTTAAATGAATCTTCTCTATTTTCTATGACGGTTTCCACATACCGTCATAGAAAAGACTTTTTAGTAACAGTTTGGGGACTATCACAATTTTTCAACTGTCACTAAAAAGCAATTGTGTTGTAGTGTAAACAACACTTTCTTAATCACTACACATAAAAAAAAAAAAAAAAAAATGAGAGAGGTAGCTTCCAGTGAGATCCCTACCTTTTTTCCTATATCTAATTTCTCGATAACTTTCATATTAAAATAAGTGAATAAAACATTTAGAGCCGGTTTGGATTGAGAGATATTCACTACTATTCACTATTATTCATAAATTTCAACTCATAAATCTAATTATTATTCAGAAATTATTTCAACTCATTTCATCTTATCTCCAAATCGAAACGGGACCTTAATTTTCATCTCTTCTCATAGCAATAAAGAGACGGATGCAAAATGATTTTACCCATGATTTCTTTTTTCAAAATTTATTTCTTCGAAAATATACTATAGGAAGCTAAAAACAAAAGCTAGATAGGAATGGTTTTAAAGATGACACCTCCAGCAAATTTTCTTGCACGTCTTGTCATATTTTTTTCTGGTATATGCCATTAATGTTCCGTCTCTTGCCGTCATTGTGATATCTCATATTTTAGTGTATTTTAATTGAATTATTATTTTAATTAATTTAAATATTAGTTATCTTGTTTTAAAATTATTGGATTTCTCGTTGGTTTATTTTTATAATTTTTAAGTTATGAAATTTATTTTGATATGTTTTCTTAATATTAATTATTATTTTGCATTTAAATTGCTCTTTAATTTAAATTAGTTTGTTTGTGGGCTTTAGAATTATTGTTGTTGGATTTTTATTATTATTTTATTTAAGCTATTCACAGCGTTTAAATTATTTTATTCAACTTATTGTTTGGAAATTCTTTTCGTTTGATCAATATTGTAACCCAAGATGTGAGAATTGGACCTCATTTCTTTCCATCACTTTTTCTTTTTCCTTTTTTCTTTTCCCTCTTTTTCTTTTCCTTCTTTACTTTTCTTCTTCTTTTGCCTTGCTTTTCCCTCCCGTGCACGACGTCTTCCTTCCCCTTCCCTGTTCATTTTTTTCTTCCCTCCCAGCGTGCCGCCGTGGTCGTCACTGCCCTTCCCATTCTCTTCCCCTCCGGCCGACGACCTCACCCCTCCATTTTCAGCTCCTCATTTGCCACCGTCAGCCCTCACGCACGGCCTCAAGCCGCGGCACCCATTGTGCTCTAGTGCTGCCATCGCGCTACCATTGGCCACCATATTTTCACCACAACACCGGCGGCCTCCCAGCTACGTAACCCACCCAAGCTCAGCCCCGATCCGCCACCTTTGAAGCCTCTCTAGCTCTTCTTCCAATTTGGGTATTTTGGCTTCCAACCGCCGTCCATGCCGCCACCCAAGGCCAATGAGCACCACCAGTAGCTTCACTAACACTCGTAAGCTCTTCCCTAATAATCTCAAGTCTTCGTTTGTCCCCGTTCAAAAGTTAGTTTTTTTAAACCCACAACCATTGTCGAAAATACACTGTTTCATTGTTGTGTTGCCAGTTCTAGCACTTCCGTGATCCTTCAAAAATTATAATATAGCATTGTAAGTATTTTTCCAAAGAACTTTTGAGATTTAAATGTATTTTTGCACTAAGTCCTATTTACAGTGAACTGGTTGGTTGTGCCAGACTATGTCTAAGGAGTAAGGGGGTCGGTTGGATTGGAGGATGAAGTTGTTGTGTGATTGGGTTATGCGGGAATTTGTAGTTGGATATTTGTGTTGTGTCATGTATATTGCATATTTGCACGCATGTTCATGTTTGTAAATGAAAATTGAGTTTTCGCATAATTGCATTCATGTTCATGTGTATATTTGAAAACTGGATTTTTATGTGAGAAATAGATTTTAGGTGCGTGTGTATCACGACCCTAAGCCAAGATGGAGCATTATCCCGATGGAGCTCCTCTGGTCAATCAGGAGCGGAATATATTGAGTGACGTCCCCTGAGTTGTTGTTGGGCGACAACGGGATCGGACAAGATAGTAACTATCTCGTGCCGACTCTGTAGTCCTTCTTGCTGGCAAGGGCTAGAGGATGCTTGGCCACAAACGCGCTGGGTATGGAACTGGGTATCGCTCATTACGAAGTCACTTGCACGGTCTTTACCCGTGGTGTAACGAAGGGAGCTAGGGTGTGCGGATGGTTCTTAGGGGAAATCATGGTGCCTACGACAAAAAGTGGATTAATGGGCTATTTCTTGAAAAGTGGTAGTTTTTGATAAATGGATATGTGCACCATTTTCTGGAAAAATGGTGGATTTCTATGTGGGCCATTTTCTGAAAAAATGACCTGTGTTTTGGATAAAAGGATTTTATGTAGACCATTTTCTGGGAAAATGATGGATTATTGTTTTGAGCCATTTTCAGGGAAAATGGCGGGAAATGTTTTAGTGGAATGTTTTGGGCCAAGATGAGATTTTGGCATGCATTGGAAAATATTCATTTTCAGAGAAAATGATGTTTTGGGCCTAATGTATATTTCATCATATGCATGCATAACAGTTGGTTGCATTAATGTATTTTTATCTTGTAAGTTGTTTGGATTATTACTTACTTGTGTTACCGTTTTATGATATCACATATTTTGATGCAGAAGATGCTGATGTTGAGCATGAGGATTTGGCTCCACTGGAGGAGTGATTTGGGATCACTTGCTCGTGTTTGAGATTTGTTTCCCGTTTGTTGAATTATGTATTTTTTTTTTTTTTGGAATTATTATGTTTTATGGGATAATTGTATTACTCTTTAAATGCTTTGTTTTAAGTAGATTTGTATTAAACAATTATAATACGTAGTCGACTTATTTGAATTATCCGCTGCTTTATTTTTGTTATACACTGTTGCATGTACACGCACTTGGCACTTATTGCTAGGATGCATGATCGTGTTGTCATCATCCAGACGTCTCGATTCCTGAATTAACTTGGGGGTCGGGAGCGCCACTTGTTGTATCAGAGCAGTTTGACTCTAGATAAAACCACATGTCCTGTAAGTGGAGTACCAGATTGTTTTAAAGTTGTGATTTGAAATTTATTTTGCTTGTAGTATGTTATTTTAATTGTTTTATTTATTTTATTGTACGCTAATTTATTTGTTTTATTGTGTGTTTATTTTAATATATTTGTTTTAATTTATTGTATGTTATTTTATTTTGTTGGTTTTATGCTATTTTATTTCATGTTATTTTGTTGTATTTTAATTTATTTTACTATAATTATATTTTAATTTGTTTTGAGTAAGAATGGGGTTAAGGGTTAAGTTATGGCAAGAAGATGGTACGACCGGAGATGTCATTGATAGGTATTAATATTTGGTGAAGTATGTTTGAACTATTATCGACTTGGGTTGCTTTTATAATCTTGAGGCTTGAAGGGAATGACATGGTTTGGGTGATCTCTTTGGGGAGTAGGATAATTGAGATCTTAGGTTCCGTAGAATTTATGTAATGAGTCTACGGAGTAGGAGGTTGCAAGTTCAATGAATTTCAAGGATAGATTTACGAGAAGTTCATCTAAGGTTTGAGGCCTATATTTTTTAGGAAATAAGTTTATGGGATTTAAGGTGGTAGGTTCAACAAGCATTTAAGCGATTAATTAAATTAGAAGTTTTATATTTTGTCGACTCGTATAAGCAATTTGGTATCATTTGGGGCTTTAGAATCTACAAGTTTTTTTTTAAATGATTGTTTTAGATTTAAGGTTATCGATCTTACAAATTTCATAGATTGATTCTTATATTATTTAAGGTTGTAGAATTGCATATTTGAATGACTGATTTATAATAAGATTTGAGTTCTTAGTTTTGTAGAGTTGGTACGCTAGCTTGATCTATTCTGGTGGTTGATTAGTCTGTAACCATTAAAATGGAATTTATCAGAGTTGACTTACTGATATGGGAATTATTTAAGAGAGAATTTCTTTGGAGATGAAAGGTAATGATCTAGTTCATATATTTTCTGAGGATTGAAGTTGTTGATCTAGTTCGGAAAATTATTGCTTTTAGCTTGAGGTTACAGTGGCAGGTTTAGGATTTGATCCATATCAATTTTTAAGATAATAGATCGTGCATATTTAGGAAATGATTCTTGTTGATTTCAAGGATATAGGTCCAGATGATGGAAATGGTAGTGATGGATTACTTGCACGTTGGAGGAGTATTGGTTTTGGCTAAGGATGCATGAGATCGACGCGTAATAGTTGTGAGTATGTGTAGATTTCGGAGAGTACAGGTCCTAGTCTCTTTTTTTGGTTTGGAAGAAGTGGCCTTGATAGGTGTTGAAGAGGTGTCTACACGATAGTATTAAATTCAAGAGATTTTGACTTGGAGTTTTTGTTGAGTCGATTGGAGTGTGCAATCGAAGCAGGTTACTCAATGGAATGATGGTTAGCAATAATTGTTCTGATTATCTTCAGGAATTAACTGTGACTTGGGTCACATAGGAATTTAAATTGTGAAGCTATACTTTCCTTTGGAGATTGAGCATCCAGTTGAGAGAATTATGGACATTATTATTTGACTTGAAGAGAGATTGTTGGGTCACCAATGTGGGGTGTACGATTAAGGCTTGGAAGTTGAAGCTTAGGCATCAACGGTGGTTAACATAATCATATATGTGAGTTAATACAACATTAGGATCCGTGGGTGTTGTGCAATAGTTTTTAGTGGATTGAAGATTTGAGTAGTATGACTTGCCTTGAGATTTAATAATGATGTGCTATTGAAGGAACTAGTCGTCCTAATACTAGCTTATAGCAGTAGAAGTAGGTGGGCGAGTTACCAAAAAGGTTTCGATAACGTTTTGGTGAAGTCAATGGTGGTTTGTAGTGAGTTTAGTCACCGCTAGATTAGATGATATTCAGAATTTAGGTGATGAGCTTTTAGGTTTAGTTTGTTGGGTAGAAGTTTATAGGTGTTTTTATTGGTTGGCTAGGTTGGATTCGAGCCTTTTTGGGTATGTTCCTTATCTTAGAAGAAACGAGTGTATTTTAAGATGATGTTACTTGTTTTCAATTTGGGATGCTAAGGTTGAGTGATATTGGTTTTCTGTCAATGATTATGGATGTATTTTGCAGAATATTGATTTTGATTAAGGTAGCAGGAGTTAATTGAGGAATATGAGTGATAACTCATGGTTTTGGGAAAGAGAGTATTTTCTACCAGAATGTGGCAAGAGTTTTCTGGTTAATAGGTATGGAGCCACCTTGTACTCGATGGTGTTATTTTTTGAGGACATAAATTTTTGCATGTGGCAAATTATCAGAGTGCGCAATAGGAGCATGATATTTTTGGTTATAATTAGGAGTTCAAATTTGTGCCAATTTTGAGGAATTAGTGATGACTTGAAATTTTGAGAAGATACTTGTAATTGGAGATTAATCATATGGTTGTGCAAATTTTGTTATTTGTACCAAAAAGATACTTGTAATTTTGGAAGTGGCCATTAGCTTACCAAAGTGTAGTATGAAACGAAGGTTTGGAAGTTATACCATAGGAGTCGATTTAGGTTAGTACAGATTATCGAATGGAGCTATTAATTATTGGATTTCCCGAGGACTCCTGGTGGAAAGAACTCAGTTTGGGTGATGTTGATCGATTGACCAAGTTTACCCATTTCTTGCCTATCAATAATATTAACTCTTTGGGAAAGCTGACTCGGTTGTATGTCAAAGAGACAGTGCGTTTGCACGGAGTACCCAAGAGTATTATGTCAGACCGGGACCCGCGGTTCATGTCCCATTTTTGGAAGAGTTTGCAAGCAGCTTTAGGCATTAAGTTGAAGTTTAGTATGGCATATCACCCTCAAACTGACGGTCAATCAATGCAACTATTCAGACTCGTGAGGATATGTTGCGGGCTTGTGTCATGGAATTTTTGGAGAGATGGGGAAATCATCTGCTACTAATAGAGTTTGCTTATAATAACAGTTTTCATGCCTCAATTCAGATGGCCTCGTATGAAGCTTTGTATGGGAGGAAGTGCAGACCACCTTTGTGTTGGGATGAAGTTGGAGATAATTCAAGAAATGAAAGATCAAGTTCGGGTTATAAGGAATAAAATGACAGAAGCGCAAAGTCATCAGAAGAGTTATGCAGATACGAGGAGAAGAGACTTACTCTTTAAACGCTTTGTTTTAAGTGGATTTGCATTAAACAATTCTAGTACTTAGTCGACTTATTTGAATTATCCGCTGCTTTATTTTTGTTGTATATTGTTGCATGTACACACACTTGGCACTTATCACTGGGATGCATGATCGTGTTGTCATCATCCGGGCATCTTGATTCCTGAGTTTCCGTACGTGGGGATCGGGGGCGCCACATATTCTTTTTATTTTTTGAAATAATTTATATTTTGGTTTAGTCTATAAATTTGGTTTAATTTAAAATAGAACATAATTATATGACATTGTATATGGAGAGATATTGCAAATATCAAAAGATTTGAGGATATTATTGATAGCTAGAGAAAATATTTGAAATGAAGAAAAAAAAATTACAAAGTATAATATTTAAATGATATGAAGAAAAAAATAGATAAGCTGATGTATGGTATATTATAAAAATCAGTATGTAAAATAGGAAAAATAGATTTTGGTGATATATTTTAAAGGATAAGATGAAAAATCTATTAGGAGTGCTCTTAGGGTTCCGTATGGATGAAATTGTTTTATATGAGTTGAATAAAATATTACTTAAGTTTTAGATGAATTTGAAGTTCATTAAGGTCTGTTTAGATTGAGAAATGAGATAAGATTAGATTATTTTAGATGAGTTGAATAAAATATTATTATAATTTTACTTTTTAATATTATAATTGTTTTAAAATTTGAAAAAGTTCAATTGTTTATTATATTTTATGTAAAAATTTAAAAATATTATAATAATAAGATAAGATAAGCTAAGTTAAAATTATTTCTCAATCCAAATAGAACCTCAATGAACTTCAATTACAACTCTCACACAAATTTAAAGTTTATTGAAGTTAGTGACTCATGTGCCAAACCCCCTCATTTTTTTTTTTTTTTTTTTTTTGGGTTGTAATTGCACCTCCTAATCCTCAAATGTCACTTTTGATCAATCATTGAACTATTTGCCGTCGTGACAAACTAATTTTAGTTAGTCCCACTCATATTTCAAATTATTAAATTTGATATTGATTGTTAATTTCTTAATTAGGGATAATGTTTATGCTACTTTTATATTCTGGATATCGTGACAGATGTTGAAAAATTCTACTCATTATTCTCATATTACAAACTATATATAATTTTTAAATTTTTAAATTTTTTCTCTTATGAAATATGTGGAATAAAAATGATGAGTAGACGAACACAATTAGTTTAAAAAGAATAAAACAAAAAGAATAAAATAAAAATGTGGTGTGTGAAATGATAAGTAGCAAACCTTTTTTTTTTTTCTTAAGTCTAAGTTAGAAGCTAGCTAGCACTATATTCTTTAATTAAAAAAATATTTGCTTTCTATTTGATAGCACCTCACAGTTTTTTAAAAGTCTAGTGTAAGAGGAAAATGAGAAATGATATAATAATAACTATATAATAATTTATTTACAATTAAGGATTAAATAATTATTTTTTCATGCACTTTAAATTGTTGCTAGGACAATCATTTTAAATTAAAGTTAAAAGAAATAATTTTTTAGCATGAAATTGTAAATAAATTATAGATTTGTTGGTGTTGTATCATTGTCGGAGGAAAATTCTTATAGCTCGTGCTTTGATGGCTAGTTTGAGTAGTAGAATATTTTTAAAATATTTCAATATTAATTATTATTTTATTATTATTTTTAATATATTTTTTATTATTATTTATTACTTAATATTTTATTATTACTTTTTTTTATTACTATTCATAAAATATTAGAAATCATATCACTATCTAAACACAACTTAAAAGATCAAGAGCCGTGCTAGTGTGCCACCCAGCTTTGACTGCTGGACATGCCGCTAGCATAGAGTAGTGTTTTTATTTTTTCCCCTTTTTCTTTTCATAATTTTTTAACATATTTAAATATTTTTAAAAAATAAAAAAATGCACCAATATATTAAAAGTTGCTTTCTTAATCATTAAATAAATAAAAAAATAAATATATAAATAGTTAAAGTGAATGAATAAACTCAAACAAAATACTAATATTTCTCAAATGATCAAACTAGTATAGAAGGTTAATTGGCCAGGCCAATCAGCCGTCAAAGTCTAATTCCAAATTTCCAAGTAGCAGGCGATAGATCACGTGGCAACAGATGCACTCCCCCAAGAAGCACGAGCTAGCAATTCCAACTCATCAAACTGTTTTTTTCTTTTCTTTGATAACAATCAACATCTTCATTGAGATAAATACGATTATAGACATTTATCAAACCATAATGTTTGAAAAAAAAATCTAGAATACAATTCCACCACATTTCAAGATCATCAACTCTCCAAGCATTTCGAGCAAGCTCATGAGCTGCTCTATTACCCTCTCTATACACATGTTTAAAAATAACACTCTCAAAACAACTACATAATCTTTTAACTTCAGCAAACAGATTAGCAAGCATTGAGTTCTGCATATCATCTGTATGCAACGATTGGACCAGCAGCAGGCAGTCAGATTCTACTTCAATTTGTGTAATACCCATGGTGGAACTCAACTGCAATCCTCTGAACACCGCCAACAATTCGATAAATTCTAGGATCTGCAGCCTCATATTCATGTTAGAAGATGCCATCACCACATTCCTTGATGCATCCCTTAAATAACACCTATACCTGCCTTTTGTAAGGTTGGAAACATTGCACCATCAGCATTTAATTTTAAAACTCCTTCAGGAGGAGGCTTCCAGCTAAACTGATTCTGCATCTGCATCCTGGAACTGAGCACAATTTCTTTAAAACTATGCAATAAACCCATTGAATGATTAGTAACATGGTGCGAGCTCAATCTAATATTTTCAAACTCCAGCTTATTTCTTCAATACCAGAACCCCAAGCTAGACAGAAAAATGTCGCCAAACTAGTAGAATTTGTTCCCTCCACAAACAGTTGCACCAGATCAGTCACATTAAGAGGCATAAGATTTATCAAAGAAGGAAAAAACTACAACCAAAAATCCCAAAGCTTAGTACAGCTGAAAACTGCATGGACCAAGTCCTCAACTAGATGCTGACAGAAACTACAAGGAGCTTCTGTAATCACCCTTTTTTTTTACCAGCTCGTCCTTAGAAGGTAAATTGTCTTTACACATTCACCAAGCAAAGACTTTGATCTTGTTTCGGGCTTTCATCCTCCACAAAACTTTTCATAGTCTATGTTGCAGCCCTTTCGAAGATGACTCTGCTATATTGGAACCCATTTGTGCCATAATAAACTTGTAACAACTTTTCAATAAAAACTATCCACTCCTTTCTTGACCCCAAACCAATTTATCAGCTGTGCCTTCAGGAAAATCAAAACTTTGTTTATATTAGTCAACACCATTGGATTGAAGAGAGTTCTAATTTTTGGAAGATCCCACGCCCTTGTTTCCTTACAATAATAGCAGCCACAACAATCTCTCTATCTTGCATCGATAACCCAACATTCTTGAGCCAAAATCGTATGCCCTGGGAGCCATTGATCTGTCCATAACAGGGCAGTCTTTCCATCTCCAATCCGCCATCTACATTCCTCCCACCGCCACTTCTTTGCTTCCCAAATATCTCGTCAAGTATAAGATGGGCAATTACCAAAGCTAGACTCCAAAAAATCTATCTTAAAAAAATATCTAGCCTTCAGAATTTTGTATAACACAAACTCCTTATTATGAATTAACCTCCAACCTTGTTTTGCAAGAAGAGCAAGGTTACAAATTCTGAGCTTCTTAAATCCCATACCTCCTCTACACTTCCCTTCACACATATTGTTCCAATGGATCTAGTGAATCCTTCTTTCCTCTTGTTTTTGTCCCCACCAAAATCTAGCCATTAGGCCTTCCAACTCTGCACAGAAACTTGTAGGTAGAAGGAAACAACTCATGGAATAGGTTGGAATAGATAAGGCAACAACTTTTAGTAAAATCTCCTTACCCTCTTGAGACAACAATTTTTCCTTCCAACTTTGCAATTTCTGCCAAACCCGCTATTTAATAGATTGAAAGGCCCTTGTTTTTTATCTACCCACAATTGGAGGCAAACCAAGATATTTCTCATACTTCTGTATTTCACCATTACCCCATAGCAACCGAATTTCTTCCCTTTTCTCCCTACCCACATTACTAGAAAAAACTATGGATGTTTTTTCCTTATTAATTTTCTACCCTGACACACTCTGACAAATTGATAGGACAGCTTGAACTCTCATATTCTCCTTTTAGCCTTACAAAAGATAACACTATCGTCGGCGAAAAGCAAATGATAAATGACGGGAGCACCCATACAAATTTTAATCCCAGAAATGTCCCTCCTTATACCCGTTGCATTCAACAATGAAGTGAGCCATTCGGTACATAGAAGAAAAAGATAAGGGAACAAAAGATCCCCTTGTCTCAACCTTCTACTAGGGAGGATTTTCATCAATGATGGAATAAGACCATAACAATTTCTTCTTTCATTTGAAGATTATTACTGCAAACAATTATGCTAAAAAATTTCATCATCTTATGAAAACCCTCATCATCTAAAATTCTTTTTTTAGAACAAACAGAATGACAAATGTTATTTTTATTTCATTGTAAGATTATATCACACAACAATTATAATATGCAAACTGAAGAACACACTGCACACCATCCAGCTTCAAATTCATATACTTTATTCATCAAATTTGGATTTTGATTGCATTCTTTAAATCTTGTGCCATAAGAGAACGAAGCAATATCATAAAATCTAAAATTCAACAAATTTATGTACAATACAGTTTAAAATATAAAAATTTTAAATTGCTAAATATACCTCGTTAGAAAATTTGGGCTTTGACCCCATTCTTTTAGCTTGGGACATCAAATCAAAGAAGTGGGATCACAGCCCAAACTTTGCCTGTTAATAAAATCAATGAGGGAAGCCACACTATACTAAAAAAAAACACTGCAGTATAAGAAAGCAAAGAAAGAAAAACAACTACAAATGATACAACAAAAAAAACCTTTACAAGAAGAAAGACGGCAAAGAATCACATAATAATAATAAAATAAAATAAATAGCACTGCATTACAAAAAAAAATAGAACACTACATCATACCTGAAAAAAAAAAAAAGTTAACACAACTCAAACTTTATAGAACAAATTTGAAAAAATTATATCCATACCATGAAAAATAAACTCCGCAGGAAAAAAAGGGCTAGAAAAAAATGTATTTATTCACAAATTTGAAACTCTTGATCACTCCTCGAACTATAAATAAATTAATAATGACGTGTTATAATGAAATTAAAAAATATTAGTAATAACTACGAAATGAAAAACTTGAGAAAGACAAACTTTAAAGTAAAACTCTAATGTGAATGCTATTGTTAGAAACCTCCGGCAAAAAAAAACAAAAAACAAAAAGTTAATCTTACACAATGAATATATCACAATTAAAAATAAAAAAAAGAATGCAAATAAATTACAAAATACAAATATAAAACAATCTACGCAACTACATATTCATACACATTGAGCAAGTTCAGAAATACCAACCTGAAATCAACAAACAAAATATACAAAGCCAACAAATAAAATGAAAACATATAAAGAAATCTTCACAAATTCTCAAAGTAGTTGCAGCTAAATCAAATATCATGGTAAGCACAATTATAAAACACAACAATATAAGAAATGAGTACAAAATCATATATTGAACAAACAAATATTAAATATTTATGCTCAATGAATATTGATCATAAATATTAAATATTGAGCATAAATTTGCTGGAAAGACCAAATCAAGCCCAAATTGAGAAAGTTAAGAGATACCAACTTGAAACGAAAAGTCCAAACCACTTAGTCATCATAACATCAAAAGACGACAATAACACAACAATTTACAAGTTTTATCTTCTATACTAAAACAAAAATAAACAAAATATATTATAAAATGCTTTTATTTTACGTTTGTTCAATATATATATCACATATCAAATCTTAAAACATACAAAAAAATATACAAACAAAAAAAAATCACATCATGTAACCAATATAATAATAATGAGCAATGAAATGTAAAAAAGTTCTCCTGTCTCAGACATGACGCCCTCATCAGAGCTGACTACAACAAGTGAGGTGTATCAAAACGCTCACTTAAACCGGCTTTAAAAAAAACAGATCTACAGTATCAAAACACCCACTTAAGCTCGCCAAAAAAAAAAAAAAAGATCTTTAATCATGCATCACCACATCACCACCCAAGTGGAATCATCTTTTGCGGCATAGCAAATGAAAAGAACATGTATATTTCTTTCACAAACAAACAAATATTATCCGTTAAGTGGCAAAAAACCGGAACCTTTAAACGCAAAAACAAAAAATCATATATTTCATCAAAACTTTCCCAAAAAAATTAAGTCCACAAACATAGCACAACAGAACAAAAATCCATATACTTCTTTTCACAAAAACGAAGTGCATCATCCATATAAACAGAACAATAAAAAGTTCAAACCCATGAATTTAATAAATAAAAAGTTCAAACAAAACAATGGAAAGCTAGAAGGAAGAAGAAAACCTTGAAACCAAATTTGGTACAAAAAGAAAACCAAAGCTATTGCAATTAAGAATAATAAAATAATGCAAATAAATTACAAAACACAAATATAAAACAATCTATGCAACTACATACTCATACACATTGAGCAAGTTCAAAAATGCCAACCTGAAAGAAAAAGCCCGAAAGAAAAAAATCTTGCACTATAACAGAATAAAGCAGTAACATCAGATCAGATATTCAACAAATTTATATACAGCATTGTCAAAACTATAAACTTGAAACTGTCAAACATACTTTTTTCAGCAAATTTGAATAGTGGCTCCATTCTTTAAATGTTATGCCATAACAGAATCGAACAATAACAAAAATCATAATTTCAACATCTATGCAACTGCATACTCATACACATTCAGCAAGTTCAAAAATACCAACCTGAAAGGAAAAACCCCAAAAGAAAAAATATCTTGCACTTTAACATAACAAAGCAGTAACATCAGATCGAAGATTCAACAAATTTATATATAGCACTATCAAAACTATAAACTCGAAACTGTCAAACAAACTTTTTTTTAGCAAATTTGAACAGTGGCTCTATTCTTTAAATGTTATGCCATAACAGAATCGAGCAATAACATAAAATTAGAATTTCAACAAATTTATATACACTACAATTCAAACTATAAATTTTAAACTGCCAAATATACTATTTTCAGCAAGTTTGAGCTTTGACCTCATTCTTTTGGTCTGAGACACCAAACCATAGGAATCAGATCACAACTCAAATTCACTGAAAATTCTTGTTGAACCCTATCATACGTAGTTATCCTTGACTAAGGGCATATTCCTCACAATTCTGACAACAACATCCATCAGGAATTACTGAAAGAATAATGTAGTGTTCCCTTCTGATATTTGAGTATGGCTGAAGGATGCAACTATGGGAATTCCAAAGAATGTGTCCTTCATCTCAAAACAGAAAAGGGCATTATTTATTAATGAACTGCTTCTAAAAATAAGGGAAAAGCCAAAACACAGTTAATAAAAAAGATTATATTTTGTCACCAACATTTAAATCACACATGCGAAAAAAGCCATAACTAAGTTGAAAAAAAAAAAACAAAGGACACAAAAAATCTTTCTTTTCACACAAAAAATACAGAAAACCAAGAAAAGGTAAACCCAAAACCAAAAAAATACAAAAACCCGAAGACCAACAAATATTTAATAGCATAAAAAAAAAACAACACGAATAAGCTTTTTTTCTTAGCAAAAAAAAACCAAAAATAGAGAGTATGCAAACCCACAACATACAAACAAATATATTTAACTGCATGAGAAAAAAATCCAACACTGGATTATAAAAATTACCAAAAAATAGAAAAACCAAGGCAGAACAAGGAAGAATTCCATGGATGGATTTTAGTTTTAATATAGTTTTTCATTGGAAGTTTATTTGTTTGTCTAAATCTAATTAAAAAAATGAAGATAGACTTATATAGTCAAAGAAAATCATAAAATGTATTTGAATCTTAAAATAAGAAAGTATAAGAATTTAAGAAAAAGAGAAATTGAAAAAATAACTCAATACAAAAAGTTGATAAATAATTTGTGACGCCCCGACTCCCACGTACAAAAACAAGAGAATCGTGACGTCAGGATGGTGACAACACGGTCACGCATCCCAACGAAATGTGCTCAAGTGTGTGCAACATGCAAAGTTGCACAATAAAAGTCCCAGCGGATAATATAAATAAGTCAACTAAGTACCAGAAATTTAAATACAAATATTCAACACAATTTATCTTTAAAAATATACAATCATCCCAAATATAATACAAAAGGTAAATACAGTAATTGATAAAAACATAACTCACTAAACAGGAGCAATCCCAGATCACTCTCCAACGAACCCAAGCTAAGGCTCATCATCATCATCTGCATCAAAATCTGCGATACCATAAAATGGTACCACAGGTAAGTATAAACCAAACAACTCTCGGGATAAAAATACATTAATGCAACCAACAATAAACAAAATACATTTAGCCATAAAATACCATTTTTTTCCAGAAAAATGATTATTTCCAACACACGCCAAAAATCCCATTTTGGCCCAAAATATCCGTAAAACATTTTTCCATAAAATGATTCACACAAACAACCCATTTATCGGACACTGTAGGCGGGAATCGCAGGCGGGACTCTACCACCGTCCCTGCTTACCACCATCCCTACCGCGTGCACCGTAGGCGGGAATCACAGGCGGGACACAACCACCATCCCTGCTTACCACCATCCCTATCGCGTGCACCGTAGGCGAGAATCGCAGGCGGGACTCTACCACCATCCCTGCTTACCACCATCCCTACAGTTCCTTTACACACAATGAATACTTAACAGAGCACTGTAGGCAGAAATCACAGGCGGGACACAACCACCATCCCTGCTTACCACCATCCCTACAGTCTCTTTTCCTTTTACTCACATGAGAATCCAATTCCAATAAACACATGAACATGTATGCAATCATGCGACAACCCAGTTTTCTTTACAAACATGATCATGCATGCAATATGCGATGTACATGAACAAGCCATAACCAACAACCAACAACCACAATTCACAATGCAAACAAACACACAACTCCATCCACAATCCATCCGACCTCCGAAACTCCTCGGACTCAGTCCGGCAAAACAAACCAATTCACAGATAATATGTGTTAGTGCAAAAATATATTTAAATCACGAAAGTTCTTTAAGGAAAATACTTACAGTGCAATATAACAATTTCCGAAGGATCACGAAGTTGAAAAATGCGACATTTGAGCAACACCACAGTGTAAAATACACTGTGGCCGTGGGTCACAAATACCAACTTTCAAACGGAGGCAAACGAAGACCCAAGATTGATAGGGTAGGGCCTAGGGAGGTCGGTGAAGCCAATGGTGGTGGTGGTTTGCCGTGGGTGGCGGCGGAATGGGCGGTAGAAGACCAAAATGCCCAAATCAGAAATGTAGATGGTGGAGCTTCACCGGTGGCGGATCGGAGGTGGGGTTGGGTCCAATGGGTTGCCAAGAGGTCGGGGATGAAGTGGTAGGAAGATGGTGACCGGAGGTGGCGCGACGGCGGCGCTGGAACGAAAGTGACGCCGCGGCTTGAAGGGCTACTGGTGGTTAACAGCGGCGCGAATGGAGGTGAGGTTGGTGGGGTGAGGTCGCCGGAGGCAGGGGAACACAATGGGGTGGGTGGTGAAGGCCACCGCTGGCTCACGGCGGCGCTGGCGTGAAAGTGGCCCGCGGCTTCGTGGGGTGCGTGCGGGCTACCGGCGGCGAGGTAGGGGCTGAGATTTGGGGGGGTGAGGTCACCGGAGGGAGGGGGAGCTGGTTGACCGGGCGGTGTCGCGCACGGCGGCGGGCTGGGTGAAGGTGACGGACGCACGGGGAGAGAGAGGGAGAGAGAGAGAGCTGAGTTCGCGCGCACGGGGGAGGGGAAAAATAAAGAAGAAAAAAGAAAAGAAAGAAAAGAAAAGGAAGGAAAGAAAATGGAGGGAAAAGAAATGAGGTCCAATCCTCATAACTTGGGTCACAAAAATGATCCAACGGAGATGATTTTAAAACCACAAGTTAAATAAAATACTTTAAACGTAATGGTAAAGTCAAATTGAAATAATTAAATCCCACAGTAATTAATTTAAATATTAAAAGCAATTTAAATGCATAACAATAAATAAATATTTGGAAAGCACAGAACAATAATTTTCACCAAATTAAAATCATAGAAATAAACTTACTAAAAATACAACCAATTTTAAAATAAGAGGATAAATTTTTGAACAATAAAAAATAATCCTTCAATAAAAATACACTAAAATACGGGGTGTTACATCCTCCCCCCTTAAAATAAAATTTCGTCCTTGAAATTTGTAGGGCCAAACATCACTCTAAAGCAGGATATCAAATACAACCAGAACACTCTTAAGAAAATCACACAACCTCCAACACCCAACGGGCATGGGTACAGCTTGCATAACTTTCCAAAACCCAAGAATAAACCACACATGGCATCCATTACGAAAGGTAAGATTAGACCCATACCTGCCATAACTCCAGCGTCCTGAGTCCCTGGAATCTCGTCGCCAGCACTACCAGGAGTCACCGCATACACCCGAGCCTGAACTAGTTGCCTCTGATTAGTCCTACCACCGCGATGACCACCCTGATTTCCTTGGGTCCAATTAGGGCACTCACGAGCAAAGTGCCCTGTCTGACCACACTCAAAGCACTGGTTCCAACCCTGACGACACTCGCCCTCGTGGGCTCTATTACATCTACCACAAACTGGAGCTCGGCCCCAATACGTATACCGGAAGCTGCCTGCGCTCTGGCCCCCATCCTTTGCACAAACTTCTGTGGCGACCCGGAGCTGCTCCCTTCACCATCAACGTTCAGTCGCTTCTTACCCGGAGGGGAACCTACCACAGCACCTCGCTCTCGCTCAGCAATTGAGGCCACATTGACCAACCTCTGAAAGTTCTGGATTTCTAGGCATGCGACCTGCCTGCGGATTTGAGGGCGCAACCCTTCTTGGAAACGTTCAGCCCGCATCTCTTCAGTAGCAATAAGGTGAGGAGCGAACCGTCCATGCTCCATAAATTTCCTTGCATACTGCTCGACAGTCATGTCTCCTTGAACCAAATTATTGAAATCCCGAGCCATTTGCCGTCTCACCGAAACAGGAAAGAATCGATCATCAAATTCTTTCTTAAAACGCTGCCAAGACACAGCAGCCAAGGATTCCAACTCCATCTCTAAAAGTGACCGCTTGGTCTCCCACCAATTTGCCGCTTCACCTTGCAGCATATAGCTCCCATATAATACCCTCTGGGCCTCAGTGCATCCACAGACTTCAAACGTTCTTTCCAGATCTTGAATCCACCTTCTAGCCCGTAATGGATCCTCTTCACCAGAAAAAGCAAGGGTCCTATGCGCTAAGAAGCGCTCATAGGTGCACCCGGCCTGCATCGCCCTGTACTGCTCTCCTTGCTGTGGACGAAAATTCTGCTGAAGAAACTCCGTCATCCTATTCAACGCCCTTGCCATGGCATAATTTCCATCACCCCTCGGTAATTCATCCTCGGGCTCATTAGCTTGCCTTCTTGGTCGTACCATTTTCCTGCCATAGCTTAACCCTTAACCCCACTATCAGCTTAAAACAAACTAAAAATATAATTATAATAAAATAAATTAAAATACAACAATATCACATAAAATAAAATAAAATAAAACCAACAAAATAAAATATCATAAGACAAAAGGAATAAAACAAATGAAATAGTACACAAAAAATAATTGAAACAAGTAAAATTGCCTGAAATATAATAAAATAACTAAATAAACTAAAATAACAAAAATTAGATAAATAAACAAACAATTAACGTACAATAAAATAAATTAAAATAATATACTCCCAACAAAATAATTTCAAATCAAAATTTTAAAATTTTCTGGTACTACACCTATGGGACATGTGGTTTTACCCAGAGCCGAACTGCTCTGATACCACCTGTGACGCCCCGACTCCCACGTACAAAAATAAGGAAATCGTGACGTCAGGATGGTGACAACACGGTCACGCATCCCAACGAAATGTGCTCAAGTGTGTGCAACATGCAAAGGTACACAATAAAAGTCGCAGCGGATAATATAAATAAGTCAACTAAGTACCAGAAATTTAAATACAAATATTCAACACAATTTATCTTTAAAAATATACAATCATCCCAAATATAATACAAAAGGTAAATACAGTAATTGATAAAAACATAACTCACTAAACAGGAGCAATCCCAGATCACTCCTCCAACGGAGCCAAGCTAAGGCTCGTCATCATCATCTGCATCAAAATCTGCGATACCATAAAATGGTACCACAGGTAAGTATAAACCAAACAACTCTCAGGATAAAAATACATTAATGCAACCAACAATATACAAAATACATTTAGCCATAAAATACCATTTTTTTCCAGAAAAATGATTATTTCCAACACACGCCAAAAATCCCCATTTTGGCCCAAAATATCCGTAAAACATTTTCCCATAAAATGATTCACACAAACAACCCATTTATCGGACACTGTAGACGGGAATCGCAGGCGGGACTCTACCACCGTCCCTGCTTACCACCATCCCTACCGCGTGCACCGTATGCGGGAATCACAGGCGGGACACAACCACCATCCCTGCTTACCACCATCCGTGCACCGTAGGCGGGAATCGCAGGCGAGACTCTACCACCATCCCTGCTTATCCCCATGATCACCTTATGTTGGAACTGCCGAGGGCTTGGGAACCCTCGGACAGTTAGAGAACTCCACCTTTTGGTGAGAGTTAATCCCCATCACTGGTTTTTTTAATAGAAACAAAATGTAAAAGAGGAAAAATGGAGCTCATAAGAAACGTGCTAGGATTTGAGTGCAGTTTCATAGTGGATTGCATAGGTCGAAGTGGTGGCCTAGCTTTTTTCTGGAAGCAAGAAACATGTGCCAATCTGCTGTCCTATTCCCTTAGCCATATATCTCTCTCCAAGTCCAAATGGATAATGCAGAAAAATCTTTCATTATCACTGGCTTTTATGGCCAACCTGTTACTGCAAAAAGAAAAGAAAGTTGGAACCTTCTAAGACTATTAAAAGTGAACCTAGATACTCCTTGGCTGTGCATGGAAGACTTTAATGAACTTACTTCACATGGTGAAAAAAGAGGTGGTCCTCCCAGACCTTTTAATCAGATGGAAGCATTCAGACAGACCCTTGCCTATTGTGGACTTGGTGATCTAGGCTTTGAGGGCTCCCTATTTACTTGGTGCAATAACTGTGAGGGTCCTAACTTCACAAGAGAAAGATTGGATAGGGAACTAGCAAACTGTGCATGGCAGGATCTTTTTGACTCTAACTCAGTTTCCATCCTCCCTACCATTTGTTCTAATCACAGCCCTCTTCTCATATCAAGCTTCTTCTTTATTCCCTCTTCTATCAGAAACAAAAGAGTGTTTAGATATGAATCTTCGTGGGCCAAACAGGAGGGATGTGAGTCTATGATCAAAAGGGCTTGGCAAGGCTCACTACAGTCGGGCTCTAAGGTAGATGTCACTAGAAGGGGACTTGAGAGATGCAGATACCAACTGAGAGAGTGGTATAATGTCTTTAGAAACTCTCATCAACAAGAATTTAATACCAAAATTGGACTGTTGAGATCTATGCAAGCTTCCAACTCTGGGTTAGATAATGATCAGATTCGAATTCTACAGAAGGAATTGGATGTGTCTTTAGAGGCAATGGATCTTAAGTGGAGGCAAAGAGCCAAGCAGAGATGGCTCAAAGATGGTGATAGGAACACCACATTTTTTCACAAATGTGCATCGATTAGAAAACAGAAAAATCTTATACAGAAACTCCAAACTGATGTGGGACAGACCTTGACAAATCCGGATGACATTGGAAGTGAATTCCAATTAGCTTTTAGAGACCTCTTTACTACCTCCAAGCCTACAGCTCCTGACTCTCTATTGGAAGACTTCAGACCAACGGTCACGCAAGAGATGAATTCTTCCCTTACAAAAGCTTACTCTAGAGAGGAGATTGAGCTAGCCATTTTTCATATGAATCCTCTGGGCTCCCCGGGACTAGATGGATTCCCTGCTATTTTCTTCCAAAACCACTAGCAAACTGTTGGTGATGATGTGGTTGCTGTTGTTCTAGAATTCCTTAATACCAAGTCAAATTTCCAATCAATCAACCACACTTTTATCACCCTTATCCCTAAGAAGAAATCCCCTTTGTTTGTTTCAGATTATAGACCCATAAGCCTTTGCAAAGTTTTCTACAAAATCATTGCAAAGGTTATGGCAAATCGTCTTAAATCCATTCTGCCGCTTCTAATCTCAGACACCCAAAGTGCGTTTGTTCCAAGGATGATCTCTGATAACACAATCGTCGCATATGAACTAATGCACTCAATGCAGAACAGAAGGAAGAATCACAGAGAAGGTTTTATGGCACTCAAGCTAGATATGAGCAAGGCTTATGATAGGCTAGAGTGGTCCTTCGTGCAGCATGTGCTTCAAAGATGGGGTTTGTTAAGGAGTGGATTGAGCTGGTTATGCAGTGCATTAGTACTGTCTCTTACTCTATTCTTCTAAACGGTTCACCTCAATCTCCCTTCAAGCCTTCGAGGGGTATTCGTCAAGGGGATCCACTCTCACCCTACCTGTTCATCTTATGCTTAGAAGTTCTCACTTATGCTCTGAATCAATCTGAACAAAAGGGCTTAATATCTGGCTTCCCAATTATTAGAGGCTCTTTGTCTGTTAACCACCTCTTTTTTGCAGATGATAGTCTGGTTTTTTGTAAAGAACAGTTGCAGGAATGGAACAGGCTACATTATATCATCTCTTTGTATGAATCAGCTTGGGTCAAAGGCTAAATATTTAGAAGTCTTCAATCTTTTTTAGCAAGAACACAAGGCAAGAGATCCAAAATTCTATATTGTCCACTACTAGAATTAAAGCCTCAGGGCCTTTTGAAAGATACTTGGGTTTTCCTTCTTACATGGGAAAGAGTAAATCAAGGGCCTTTCTTCCAATCCTTGACAGAATCAAAGCTCAAATGAGCAGCTGGAAAACTAACCTACTTTCCCCAGCAGGCAAAGAAGTCTTACTTAAATCAGTCATTCAATCCATACCTACATATTTCATGGGCATTTACTAATTCCAAAAGGCATATTGAGGAACATTAATAAACTGATGCAGTCCTTCTGGTGGGGTATTAAAAACAAGAATTCTAAGATGCATTGGCTAAACTGGAAAGGTCTTAGAAAAGGCAAACAGGTTGGGGGTTTGGGGTTTCGAGATTTTGAAGACTTCAATAAGGCTCTTTTAGCTAAGCAAGGGTGGAGGATCATCACTAATACTCAATCACTGGCCTCTCGAGTTCTGAAAGCCAAATACTTTCCATCAACTGACTTTTATCAGCTAGAGTTAGAAGGGGTGACTCTTTTGTGAGGAAGAGTATCACAACAGGCAGACAATTACTTCACGAGGGTCTCCTATGGAAGATTGGTAATGGAAACATTGTGAAAATCTGGTCAGATAGATGGCTGCCTATTCCAACATCCTACAAGTCACAGTCTCCTCCCAAGGTTCTTAGTCTTGAAGCTACTATTAACTCTCTCATCGACCAAGACACTCATTCGTGGAATCTGCATCTAGTTCAAAATGTTTTCACTCCTGAAAAGGCTGCTATTATCTCAAGAATTCATGTTAGTCCATGCAACAGCAATGACAAGCAGGTTTGGAGGTGCACTAAGAACAGGATCTTCACAGTTAAATCAGCTTACCATCTCCAAGTTTCTATGAATGATCTCAATAAGGGACAAGCATCAGACATTGACACCAAACACGAGGTCCTTTGGAATCTACTGTGGAAGCTTAAAGTGCCTAACAAAATAAAAATGTTTCTCTAGAGATCAGCCAAGGAAATCCTTCCCACCAAAGTAAACTTGCACAAAGGGAAGATCATTGACTCACCATTGTGTCCTATATGTTTACTTCATCCAGAAACCGTATCCCATGTTTTATGGATGTGTAAAGCAGCTCGAGATGTTTGAAGTATTAGCTGAAGAAGAATACAGAAAAGTAAGACTGTGGAGGCACCGTTTTATGATTTACTTTCAGAGCTTCTATCCACACTTTCACCAGAGGAACATACTAAATTAGCTCTCACAGCTAAGGAGCTTTGGTTCAGAAGGAACAAGTTTATTTTTTAGTCCAAATTCGCCTCACAACAGCAGGTCATAAAACTGGTTTCCACTAGCGTTACAGACTTGGAAGAGTTTGAAAGAAACCAGCATAAGATATCTTCTCAGATTCAACGTACAGCCAGGTGGTGCAAGCCTCCAAACAATTTCTACAAATTAAACTAGGATGCAGCTATTGACAAGGCTAAATGCAGGGTGGGTATTGGGGTGTCAATCAGAGATTGGTTAGGTCTCGTTACAGCAACTCTCAAAAGCCCTTGTAACTCCTTTCCTGATCCACTCTTGGGACAAGCATTAGCTGCCTTGCGAGTAGTACAATTTGGTATTGAACTTGGCCAGAAATACGTCATCTTCGAAGGGGACTCAAAACAAGTGGTACATGGCATAAATGGCGCAGCTGAAGACTGGAGCACGGTGGGGTTGATTTATCAAGACATCAAGAAACTATTAGGCACTTACCTTTCTTGGTCAGTTTGCCATGTTCCTAGACAAGCCAACACAGTGGCACATTGTTTGGCAAAAACTTCTCTAGATTTATCTGAGGACTCAATTCATGTAGAGGATTATCCTCAATGTATTCACGTTTACCTCACTTGAGGTTTTAATATGAAGTAGCTTTTCTCTCTCAAAAAAAAAGAAATTGAGAATCTGTGACCTAGGGCTATGAAGCATTGGGAAATAAATTGTAGTTATTGTGATGTTAGGAATTGTCTTATTATGAAAATGGGTGTTGTTTTTAGTTTGTAATTAATATTGTTGTCATGTCATTCACTAATTATCTATTACACGTTGTTTGCATTATATTTATTACCTATCATTAATATTTCTATAATTGTGTTCTTATTCTGTATATGTTGAAATATGTAAAATTGGTGGTTTTTTGTGTCAACTGAGTATTTTGTTGGTATGTGCGTATAACGACCCCATGCCCAGATGAGACATTATCTCAGTGGAGCTCCTCTGCTCACTCGGGAGTGCAACAAACCGAGTGACGTCCCTTGCATTGTCGGTGGTTGACAACGAGCTTGGACGAGACAATAACTGTAACACCCTGTATTTTAGTGTATTTTTACTGAAGGATTATTTTTTATTGTTCAAAAATTTAAACTCTTATTTTAAAATTGGTTGGATTTTTTTTTTTAGTGAGTTTATTTCTATGATTTTAATTTGGTGAAAATTATTTTTATGTGCTTTCCTAATATTTATTTATTGTTATGCATTTAAATTGCTTTTAATATTTAAATTAATTACTGTGTGATTTAATTATTTCAATTTGACTTTACCATTGCGTTTGAATTATTTTATTGAACTTATGGTTTTAAAATCGTCTCCGTTGGATCATTTTTGTGACCCAAGTTATGAGGATTGGACCTCATTTCTTTTCCTTCTATTTTTCTTTCCTCCTTTTCTTTTCCCTTTCTTTTCTTTTCCCCCTTATTTCTCCTTCGGCCATCTCCCGCGCGACATCTCTCTCTCTCTCTCTCTCGCCGTGCAATCGTTCCTCACCCAGCCTGCCGCCGTGCACGACACCGCCCACCCCATCGTGCTCCCCACCGGCCGGCGACCTCACCCCACCAACCTCACCTCCATCCGTGCTGTCGTTAACCACCAGTAGCCCTTCAAAGTCGCGGCTCCACTTTCTCTCCAGCGCCGCCGTCGCACCACCATTGGCCACCATCTTCACACCACTTCATCCTCGACCTCTTAGCAACCCATTGGACCCAACCCCAGCTCCGATCCGCCACCGGTGAAGCTCCACCATCTACATTTCCGATTTGGGTATTTTGGTCTTCTATCACCCATTGCACCACCACCCACGGCCAACCTTCACTACCACTAGCTTCACCGACCTCCCTAGGCCCTACCCTATCAATCTTGGGTCTTCGTTTGCCTCCGTTTCAAAGTGGGTATTTGTGACCCACGGCCACAATGTATTTTACACTATTGCGTTGCTCAGACGTCACTTCTTGCAGCTTCGTGATCCTTCGGAAATTGCTTTATAGCGCTGTAAGTATTTTCTCAAAGAACTTTCATGATTTAAATGTATTTTTGCACTAACTCATTTTAACTGTGAACTGGTTGGTTATGCCAGACTGAGTCCGAGGAGTTCGGGGGTCGTATGGATTGCAGACGGAGTTGATTGTATGTTTGGTTTGTGATTGGATTGTGTTGACATTTGTTGGATATTGGTGTCGTGTTTTGTTCACTGCATTTGCACGCATGTTCATGTTTGTAACTGAAAATTAGGTTTTCGCATGATTGCATACATGTTCATGTGCTTATTTGAAAACTGGGTTTTCATGTGAGAAATGATTTTTGGGTGTGTTTGAAATGACTGGATTGACTAGTTTGAGAAAAATGAAAAGAGACTGTAGGGATGGTGGTAAGCAGGGACGGTGGTAGAGTCCCGCCTGTGATTCCCGCCTACGGTACACGCGGTAGGGATGGTGGTAAGCAGGGATGGTGGTTGTGTCCCGCCTATGATTCCCGCCTACGGTGCATGCGGTAGGGATGGTGGTAAGCAGGGATAGTGGTATAGTCCCGCCTGTGATTCCCGCCTACAGTGTCCAATAAATTGTTGAGTTTTGTGTAAATCAGTTTTTTGGAAAAATGTTGGATTATATGTTTTGGCTAAAAATGGGATTTTTAGCGTGTGTTGGAAAAGTACTTGTTTTCAGGGAAAAATGAGGTTTTGGGATTTGTTAGTTGGTTGCTTTAATGCGTTTTTTATCTCGAGGGTTGTTTGGATTATTACTTACCTGCGGTACCGTTTTATGGTATCGCAAATTTTGATGCAGATGAGGATGATGAGTCTTAGGCTTTGGCTCCATTGGGAGTGCGATCTGGGATTGCTCTCGTGCATCGATATTTATTATCCTAGTCTTTTATGTATTTACCTTTTGTAATATATTTGGGATGACTGTATAATTTTTTTTTAAAAAAAGATAAATTATTTTGGATACCTGTATTTAAATTTCTGGTACTTAGTTGACTTATTATATTATCCGCTGCGATTTTTATTGTGCACTTTTGCATGTTGCACACACTTGGGATGCGTGACCCATGTTGTCATCATTCCGATGTCACGATTCTCGCGTCCCTATACGTGAGAGTCGAGACGTCACAATAACACTCTTGGGTCAACTCTGTTGCCTATCTACTAGCGAAGGCTAGAGGATGCTTGGTCACTTACGCACCGGGAGCGGAGCTAGGCATTGTTCATTACTAAGTCACACGCACGGTCGTTATCCATGGAATGACGAAGGGAGCCAGATTGTGCGGATGGTCCATAAGGGAGACCATGTGTGATGCCCTCAGCCTCGGCTTGGGATGGGAAGTTGACTGAAGTATCAGGACATGTAACTCAAAGCTACATACCTAAGTACATGACAGTTATGATGCAATGCACCTAATGATCTAGCAGTATGTAATAAATCGCAGCAAAAAAATTTCTTAATTACATAAGACTAGTGATAATTTAATAACATGGTAATGAAGTGTAAGCATCCCAAAGTTTTAAATTTCATTAAAGTACTTCCTAAATAGACATTGTTTCAAAAGTCTCCTAAAACAAAGGACCATCAAAAGTTGATTTCATAAAAACCTCCAATTATAATGAGTACACTAGATCAAAGCCCCCTTCTTAGGTGGGGGTAAAAAATAATCCCTTGGTCCGTATAGGCTCGAGTTCCAAAAATCCTAGCCCTGCGGTGACTCCCTTAGCCTCTTTTGAGGAATCTCTCGCTTGACTTAAATATTCAGTTACAAGGTCCATGTCCAAATGGTCCTTGATCGTAGGGGCTTTCTCAGTTTTGTCCCTGTCCTTATTAAGTGCTTCCAAAAGATCCCTAAGGTGTCATGCCATGATTTTTAAAAGAGGAGTAAAGTCAAAACACGCCCCGATGGTAAATTCATCTTCAATCAGGTCATTAATCGTGTCCATGGCCTTGGGTACCTATCACAGTTTCTATCATTCCAGGTGGGGAATCGTAGTGAAAACTATCACAATGAGATTTCAAGACATCTCAATAAAAATGATCATGTTTTTATTTTTTTCATGCTATTTCTGAAAATTGACTAGATCATACAAGTTGGCATGATATGCTCATGATCAATGCGTTATGTATATTAATATAAACTACATATGGAGAACACTATTAAATATATAAACGTTATGGGACAAATGATCATCCTGATCATCGAGGGCTACAATTTGGCCAAATCCAAGTACTGTAAAACGTGGGATATTGATCATGAAGACAAATGATTTTGTCTGCAGAATTAATGCCTGCTACTCTAGCTATCAGCTTGGGCCTTATCGAATCTCCCACTTCCGAAATTCAGTAGATGATCGATCGTATACAAGAGTAGATGGAATGGACGGAATAATATATAAGAGATCTCGTAAATGGGCGTATGCATGGGAATTAGTTAATATTAGAGCGAGCCCAAGATTTGAACTTCAGAGATCATGATTGATGTAAACCGGCCTAGCTAGTCATCGACATTAACAATATAGGATGCCACGGGGCAAACACCCTGAAAAGAAACAAAATGATATCCTGGATCTCGTAATTGAGAGAATGATGTCATGGATGCATGAGACCTTTTTGCCGGAAGAAGACCGGATAGGCAAGCTAGACAAGCTAGAGAAACCAGATACAACATATAATTTGTTAACTAGTAAGTCTTCTCTTTCTTATAAGGCAAACTGGAGATTTATTAACGTTGTTTGTCAATTCTCAAATAGACACCCAGATGATGCGGAAAATAAGCTTTGACTCACTTGGGTTATGAGCCTTGGTACCGGTTTTCTTGTTTTTGTTTCGCAGATTAGGGCAAGCATTTCCAGCCATCTCGAGTCACCATGCAAGTCCGATTAGGGATCGATGGCGGCTCAAAGGGGACTGGAGTAGGCATGCAGCTGCTCGCCAAGGTCGCCACCCTGTGATCTATGGCCCCTCGATCAAATAAGAAAGTAAAGGAAGGAAAGAAAAAAAAAAAAAAAAAAAACAAGAATTCCATGGATGGATTTAGTTTTAATATAGTTTTTCATTGGAAGTTTATTTGTTTGTCTAAATCTAATAAAAAAAATGAAGATAGACTTATAAAGTCAAAGAAAATCAGAAAATGTATTTGAATCTTAAAGTAAGAAAGTATAAGAATTTAAGAAAAAGAGAAATTGAAAAAATAACTCAATACAAAAAGTTGATAAATAATTATAAAAGAATATTTAATTCTTATAATGAATTTTTCTGGTAGGTAATTACTACGATAAAAATATAAAGGCCCTTCTTCTAATTTTTGCCTAAGGCCTCAATATTTGACATTGAGGCCGGCCCTGCCTCCTATATATGATCCGCATCGGAGTCTATAATAATAAGTTTCAGATCATTAGTTGTGAACGAAGCGTATGTGATTAATGGATACAGCATGCTGCATTAGTTAGTACATTTGACAGGAAATCAACTAATTTTATTTAAATTCCCAAACATTATCCCCACGATTGTCAAAAGAAATTACACTAATATATATATATATATATATAAACGATAATTAATGGGCAATTACGCATAAATGGTCTATTCAGAACTTGTTAAATAATACTACATACAGTTATAAGATATTTAAATTCCGCATAGTTTCTTATAAAATAATAATGGAGCCACTATAAAAGTAGGTTTTTTCATATACATTCTAGGTGTGCCCATATATGTTTTATATATATATATATATATAAAAAAAAAAAATACATAGACTTGCCCTCTCTAAAATTATAAAGGCCTCTTTACATAACAATTAGTGCTTTATTACCCCCGAGTGGCTGGGGGAATCCTTCCTTATCCATATGCCTTGAGCGTGGTGCTGTCACTGGAGAGGGACGAGGGTTTACACCGTTGGATGATCTTCCTATAAATACAGAGAGAGGAAAATATTACCAAACCCTGCAAATAACGATGCTAAAACAAATCTCATTAAATAAATGTAGTACTAAAGAATTATATATATATATATATTCACCATCAAGGAGTCAGCTAATTAATGCCTCAAATCACTAAAACTTATTTTCGACGCAATAACTGAAAAATGGGAGGGAAAAAATACACTAGTACTCTCATATAATTGTAGTTTGTTTGATGAGTGAATGGTCCAATTGTTTGCATAAACATAGCTTTAATTTCTTGGGAAAACAAAACTCATGATCATCAGGTACTTGAAATGATCTGATCAAATGAATTTGATCAAAGCCAAAATCAGATTGAAATTAAAGAAGCTCGGGTCGATGATTAATTTGTTTTAATAGGTATATATCATCAACATGATAAGGAAAAACTGAAAGATTAATAAAAAAAAAAATAGTGAAACATTGATATTATAGATTGTAAAGTACTAGATTTAACATATCATATGAAACTATGTCAGTTTGTGAATTTATTTTTGTGAGATCTTTTTATGGTTGTTAACGCTTCTCTTCTTCATGTAAAGTAGGATGAAAGAAAAAAGGTGAAAGAACGACGGACCATTTCTTGAAATAGTAAAGTAATTACTTGCAACGACCATTTGCATAAACATACAGATGGTGGCAATTGTAAAGATTAGTAGAATGGAAGTGGAGTTGATTTAAATCCTTAATATTTGGAAATTTTACATGACATGCATGGCGAGAACGTGTAAAGTGGGAAGAAATTGAGGATTACATGACATGACTTCATGTGATATGTTAGATCTACTTTATAATAAAAGTAACTTTACAGTTTGACATACCATAAAAGAAACATCAATTTGTAAATTTACTTTTATAAAATTTATTTATGACTAAAGCATTTCTTTTATGTATAATATAGTTTCCCTCAACATTCTAGAGAATTAAATTTGGGTTTTTTACTTTAGGGATAAAGTTTTCAACCCTTTGATGTTTTTTCCTTCTTTCCTGTTTGGGAAAGTTTGTGATGGACATTGATATTATTGCATCATGTTAAGGCTGAGTAGCCCCATTTTTAGAGCTTCTGATTATTGTTCATTGCTGGGAAATAGGTAAAGGATGAGATTCGGCTTGGCATAACATGAGAACATCCATGGTGGAGTACATGAGGGCAAAAAAGAGATGAAACAAATTAAGTATTAACGTAATGTGTCGGCCCGAAAATATATCATACACAAAGAGATATCCCATATGATGTGGATAAGGGTAGGTGGTGTATAGGATCCCACATTATTTGGGAATGAGAAGTTCTTGCTCTTTATAAGGTTCCAATAGGGCACCAATTGTATCATTGTAACGCCCCAATGGAAGGCCCAAACGGCATGGCCTATACTCCAAAAGGACTAGTCAATGATACAATTGGAGCCCCATTGGAACCTTATAAAGAGCAAGAACTTCTCATTCCCAAGTAATGTGGAATCACATACACCACATACCCTTATCCATATCATATGGGGTATCACAGGTGCTACCCGCACCATACGGTGCAAGGTAGCCCCCTCTTCGCCCCTTGTATCCTGGGGGTGGGGCGGACTCCCAATCCGCCCCGACCCCCGCCCACTTCAATAATGGATTACAGTCCACTAAGCCTAACAATTATGCCTAAGTCCAAAAGTGATCAAAAATACATTTTTAGACCCAAATTCTAAATTTAAATTTGTAAATATGACTATAATTTAAAAACTATGTGGTTTTTAAATTTGCTAGTGCATATTTTGTGTAAGTTGTAGTGTAGTAAGGTGACCCTTTTATAGATTGCCTTCACAATACAAGTCTCACACTTAAGTAATGTAAAACTCTTGTGTTGTCTTGGCAATCTATAAAATGGTCACCCTACTACACTACAACTTACACAAAATATTAAGTAAATGATCTACTTGATACATATTACTATATTTATATATAATACAAATAATAAATATTTATAAATATGTATAGTATAAATATATATAATTTATTTATATATATAATAAAATATATAAGTGCGGGGTGGGATTCGGCCCTCCCTAACCCCGCTAAGGGGGCCAGAAGCAGGGTGGGGCAGAGGGGTGCAGGGCTCCGCTGCCCACCCCTACCTCTAATGGCTCGAAGTGAGTCCGTGGGAAGACTAATTGGAAGTACTCTGGGTACAGTTGAGGAGGTTGATCTGCTTGATGGGGAGATTGCTTGGGGTGAATTTCTACGTGCTCGAGCTTGTCTGGATATTACGAAGCCTCTGTTAAGGGGGAAGAAGCTATACATAGGTTCTAGTGTTCCTTACTGGGTGCGATTCTCGTATGAGAGATTACCCAATTTTTGTTACTTTTGTGGGAGAATTGATCATTCTCAAAGAGACTATGAACAATGGAGACAGTTTGATGAGGAACAGGGTCCTCTTCCCTTTGGTCAATGGATGCGTGGAGTTGGTCGCGGTGGAAAAGTAGCTGAAGCATTAGGCTGTCGTTAGCCATCTATGGAAGGGGATGTTCAGGCAGGTGAGCACAGTAATGCACGGAAGGTGGGGGAGACAATTGCGGCATCAACAACTCCTGATGTTGTGGACGTTTCAAAAAATTCTATCAATGCTAGTTATTCAGATGATACGAGGAGTCATGAAGGAGTGGGGGTTAATGATGTTGAACGGTTGAGTAAAGAAAGTGGTGGTTTGCGCCTTTCACGTGTGCACATTTTTTATAAGTTGAATGAACCGTTGGAAGGGATGGAAGGAAGCTTGGTAGCCATGTTAATGAGGGAAATGTAGTGGGTCATGTCAGTGAAGGGAATGTAGTGGGCCAAGTGAATGGAGATTCTATTCTGGAATGTGATCAAGGGGCCCATTTTGTTGGTGGCCTTCAAGAGATGCTAAGTCCTTTTAATAGTGGAATAAAGAAGCCCGTAAGTGGAAAAGGAAACTTTTGGTCGTTGGAATATCAAATTCATCTGCTTCGAAAGGTTTGCATGTAGAGAAGATGAAGACTTTCTTTTCTTCACAAGAAGGCATTTCTCTAGAGGGGAAGAGGTAGAAATGAGGGGCTCTCAAGGATGATGATTGGGCACAACTTCATGAGGTACAAATTGAGCTATCAGTAAATTCGTACCTCATGAATTGGATTTTAATTTTTGACCAATTAGTCTTTGTAATGTGGTGTATAAATTCGTTTTTGAGGTCATAGTGAATAGACTCAAGGTTTTTCTATGCTATTATTTTTGAGTCACAGTATGCCTTTGTTGGTGGAAGGTTGATAACTGACAATCTTTTAATGGCCAATGAGCTGGTTAATTATTTGAGGCACAAAAAAATGGGCAAAAAGTTTATATGTCCCTTAAATTGGATATGAGCGAGGCCTATGTTTGAGTCGAGTGGAGTTTTTTGGAAAAGATTATGTTAAAATTGGGTTTTGCCCAATGTTTTGTGAAGCTGATTATGCAATGTGTGAAGACAGTTTCTTTCTCAGTTTTGGTTAATGGGGAGTCTCATGGACCTATTCTACCTACTAGGAGAATTAGGCAAGGGGATCCATTATTCCCTTACCTATTTCTTCTATGTACTGAGGGTCTCATTGCTTTGTTAAAAGATGCAGATAATAAATAGCTTGTGAGGGGAGTTAGAGTGTGCTGAGGGGCTCCAATGGTGAGTCATTTATTGTTCGCGGATGATAGCATTATTTTTTGTAGAGTTGATGTTCAAACTACAAGACATATTCATGGGGTTTTAGAGAAGTATGAGGAAGCATCTGGTTAGAAAGTTAATAAAGAGAAAACTGTTGTGGTTTTTTCAAAGGATGTTGATGCTGGGAAAAAAATGGAGTTGTTGAGTTTCTACTAAGTTGCAAAGCTGGAAAGAAAAACTGTTATCACAAGATGGGAGAGAAGTTCTCATTAAAGCAGTGACTTTGTCAATTCTCACTAATGTTGTGTCTTTTTTCAAGCTGCCATTGAGTTTTTGTTGAGAATTGGAAGGGATGATGGCTAGATTTTGTTGGGAGCAGAGGGATAATGAGCAAAAAATGCATTGGCTAAGTTGGCAAAAATTGTGTACTTCTAAGTTCAAAGGCGGGATGGGTTTTAGAAGCTTACATTCCTTTAATAGGCTTTATTGGCTAAGCAAGGTTGGGAGATACTACAAAATGAAGGGTCTTTGTTACAAAGGATCTATATGGCCAAATACTTTCCTAATAGTACTTTTCTCCAAGCTACTTTGGGATTACATCCATCTTATGCATGGAGGGGGATCTTTGAGGCAAAAAAATGGCTACTTGAAGGGTGTCGATGGAGGGTTGGCACTAGTGATTTTATTAAGATATGGAAAGACTATTGGGTTCCAACTCATAAAGTCATGAAACTGGCGTTGGGCATTATAACATCCCAGCCCTACCAAGGGCGAGGCCGTTACCCTTGACCTGTTCTTTCCCTATTGTATTTGTATATTTATATATATATATATATACTTATTATTTTTTCTCTACTAAAGTAATATGGGATAAGCATGAACATATCACGCATGTACTCTAAATTCCTAATTTGAGAGAGGGGGACACCTGATATACATTCGATTTAACATTTTCCATAAAGAACTCTCAGAATCCATCATTCATTCATCAAAACATAACTAGTTCTAAATAAGAGGGGACTCAGTCCCTACAATACATACAAAAAGGTGTTAAGCCAACGTATTGGGGGTTACCATCACCCCACCACACCATAGAAGTTACACCGTTACCATCGCCCCACCATAGAAATTACATCATACCCAAAAGATACATTGTCTAAAAGTTAATTCAACAAAACGTCCCAACACGGGACCCATCCTAAAACATAAACCATCATCATCAAAAGGGTTGAACCAACAGGGGAACACTAAGCATCGGCCCCTCCCTCCTCGGTAGTGCCCATCTCCCCAGCCTCTCCATTAATACCTGGACGTTTAAAACATAAACACAAAGTGAGTCTAATACTCAGTAATCTGTAGACCATGTTGTTAACTTACTAATCACATAATCTTTTCTTTTGAAAACATGCATACATAAACATTTGCTAATCTTGACAATGCTTTCATGCATAGACTGTTTAAGGAATAAGCCATACTTTCAAGCCTAAATATTTAAGAAAGAAACAATAATTTCATGCATAAACATTTTAAGAAAAACTATGCTTTCATGTTTCACTTTCCTTTGGCAGGTACACACTATTATTTCCCATGTGTTGGGGTTAGCGGTCTTTTGCACAGGGACTTCGTCTGTGGCCACAGATTGGGAATCCCTTTTAGTCAAGAGGCAACACTTGCAATCTGCCCAGTCCTTTGGGTACCCTTTTCTTTCATATAGCTGTTACGTATTTTCATACCTTAACATTCGTTTGATTTCTTTCCTTTCTCTGCAGTCAAACATTTTTGTTATCTTTCCTTAGTCCGATGCATATGCGTTTCTCTGGAAAAGGAGCATTTCATGTCATGCTACATATAAGTAAGGCGTTAGTTGCTTGAAAGAGTATGTATGAAAATCTCATGATTTAGAACTTACATGCATGCATTACCTTATACATATACACACAATTATAACGATATGGTGCTTAACAGGGGCTACCAAGAAAGGCTTGTACAATATATATACATTAACTCTTTCTTTAGAAGAAAATTTGAAAAGAGAGAGAGACATTCTTTCATAAGAGAATTTTGTGTAAGGAGTATGCTCATAACTACTTACCTGTGAGCTTTACTAGCGAGTTCCTTTGAACTTGAAAATAAACTCTTATTCAATGAAATGGAATAAACACATTAATATCCATCTCACTTTAAGCTTTACTAACGGACACCCTTAAACGCTCACTTTAATTCCAATTTAGAATTAAAGTGTTTTCCTTAAACCCTTCTCATTTGATGAACATTATCTACAAGGTACCCATTCAACTACCCACCATACATGGCACAAAGCCAAAACATTAAAATCCTCATTCCAAACATTTTAAAGAAACTCATGAAAGTAAATAACATCCTTGTTGTCACTTTAAAGGCCATTGTTTTCTACATGAAGGATAGATGGAAATCATAGGTTAGAAATGTATAGATGGTAGGAATTTATTTAAAAACAGAAAGGAACAAAAAATTGCTACAAGTCTGAAACTTTCATCAAAGAGAGCATTTGATAACTTTGTAATATCGTATGGAAGGTAAATCCAACAAAAGGGCCAAAGCTCACAAGAGGGTTGATTTTTGTCACTTGTTTTTCAACGGTTTTTCATACTAAAATTTAACTTCGGTTGAACAAAAGGTGAAATTGAACAAAGAGAATGGAATGGGCTGGTTTAAGCCCCAAAACAGAATGCATAGCAGAAACTTCTGGAACACATGGACAGCTAGCAGGTCTCAGTGCAATATTACATTTTAACTCCTCATTCAATCACAATCCCAATTACATAGACTAAAGACACTAGTATTAAAGAAAACTTGCAAGAAACATCATTTTTGGTTTAATCATAGCACCAAACATCAAGGGTAAATCCCTTATAAACTAGAAAATCACAACATGAACTCGTCCATTGAACAAAATCCTTGGTTGCTTACTAAGACTATTACTTAGGAAAAATATTAAAATTACACATTCTCATCTCTTCTAATTTAGCACATAAAACAAAAGTTTAAACATAGCTAAGAACATAATTTAAACTCAAGAAAACATGAGAAATAATTATACCAAAATGCCTTACAAGCACACGGCTCAACATATATATATATATATACATATATCAAAAGGTCAACTAACATCACTTATGACTAACCAAGTTAAATAGCAAAAATACCATTTTCGAATGATAGGAATAATACATAGCAAGATAGCTTCAACACACTAGGTTTGGGCCAGAAACAGAGCATTCACGTTTATTGACAACATAGATAATAACTATAATTAAGATACAAGCTAAAACAACTTAGTTGGCCTCCAAAATCAAACTAAAACCGAATGGGTCAAGTTAGGGTTTTTGCCTTTGGTGAATCCTTCCCAAAACACGAAACGGAGAAAGGAAAGGTGGGTTCGGCTTAGGGAATTAGAGAGCACACGAACCCTTGGCTGGAAATTCAAAAATCGAAACATCAACAGCAACAAAAAGGAAAACCCACTTGATTAAACCATGACTAGGTTCAAAATACACAAAGGATGAAGGTTAAGGGTACTCTTACCTTGCTATTTTCCTCTTGAGAAGAAAAAATAGTGGGTGCTTGGCTTAAGATTGGAAGAAGAATGGAAATGAGAGAGAATCGGGTGATAGTGTGGCACGGTTGGGGCTTGAAGAGTTTTTCTTCTTTTCTTGCCTTAGAAGCCGACGGGTTCAAGGGGATAAGGACTTGAATGGCTTTTAGTCAAAACTTGTTTCACACGCTAGGGAGAATGGACGGTGGGGATTAAGTGTGGGAAGATATTTCCCTTACCTAACATTCAATGGTGGAGGAAGCTTGGGCCATTTCTTGAATAAATGGAAATTAGAGGGCTTGAGAAAAAAATATTGTAAGGTCTTAAAATCATGCCCTTGAATTATTTTAATAACCCACAAAAAAATAAAAGCACACCCATCTTAAAATAAAATAATAATATAATAAAAAATATTATCTCAAAATATTTAACTTAAATAATTAATAAAATGAAGTAAGGACCTACGTAGTAGGACTTGGGTATTACTGGCATGGGTGCTTCCTCACTGGGCGGTTTGGGTGGTGGCTCATAATGCCTCTCAAACTTAACTCCTCCATGTAGGTTAGCATGATGGTGTCAAGGTTGTAAGAGAATCAACCAAAGGGGAAGAGAGAGAGAGAGTTACCGTGTGGGTGGTGGAGCGAGAAAAGGTGGTGTAATGAATACTAGGGTTTAAGCCCTTAATGACCCGCGATTAGGGTTTGGGCAAGGGTTAGCAATTTTGTCCTATGCTCTTGTCTTACTCCCTTGGTTTCTAGTGGCTAGGCAAAGTGTAATCAAGTGCCCTCTATGGTGGCTCAAACTGTGGTGATTGGGCGGTTGAGAGGTGGCCTAAATAGAAGAAAATAAAATAAAATAAAAATAAATAAGGGTTGGCCGAAATTCCTAAGGGTAAGATCGACATTTTGAAAATATTCAGGGTTTCGGCTAGGGTTTTCCACAATCAACCATAAGAATTTTTTCGCAGAAAAATTCATGGAACTAAGATAGAATTATCTTTGAAAATAAGCTGGGCTAAGGGTATTTTGGTCCATTGCACACACGGTACACATGGTTGCCAAATGAAACGATTATAGGGTTTGACATGTCACCACACAAACTGACATGTGCTAAGGCTCAATAAAAATGCAAGTATGGCTAATGATTACTAGACATGAATGATCAAAGAAGGAAAATTTTGAATCAAAGCTCGAAGAAAGAATTCAAACTACACTTTCCTAATGAAAGTCAACATTCTTCTAAGTGAGTGAGCTATCCTTCTAAAATCTAGGGTTAACCTAAGAGTTAACCTAATGGGGTAAGGAAGTGGGGTGTTACATCCTCCCCCCTTTAAAACAAGATCTCATCCTCGAAATCAGAGTCTTAGTAAAACAAAACAAACAAGCATCAAACAAGACTCACCGACTGCACTAAGACGTGGAGCTCGATGGGGGTCTATCAGGATCCTCATTAGACACCTCGTCCTGGGAATGATAATAATACTCGTTATCATCTGAATCATAAAAAGCATTGACATGCTCATAATGAAACCTCCACTGGCAAACATCGTCACTCTCTAACTAGGGCTCACCCTCTTTGCGGAATCGTATACGATCCACTAAAAAGTCGAAAAGATTAGAAGAGTCCTCAAGTAGAGACTCAGTGACATGTGGCTCTTACTTAGCCTGTGGCTACTCAGTAGCATGACTCCACTCTGGCTTATCTAGCACAGCTGAAGGAGAAACTCTAAGGTGTCTCCTAAACTAGGCTACAGTTGACACATCCATATATCTAATGGGATTGAGGGGCTGATGCTCCTTGTGGGTTTGGGCTCCCCTAGTACGAATGTTGCCTTTCCTATCATGATCAAGAACATGAGTTCTATGATACTCCAACCTCTCCAGTATCTCTCTCATGTGCTCGAGTCGTTTACACCGTCTTTCAACCATAAGCCTTCGAAGTCTACTGGGAGTCATATATGCTTGTCGTGCGACTCTATCTCATCCGGCCATGGTGAAACTGTAAATGATGAGAGAAATTGTGGGTCAAAGGGTGAAAATGATATGGATGTCATGCGTGCATGAATGGATGCGAATGTCATGATTATGCGAATGATGCAATGCAATTCACATGCCAAACAAGTAAGGGTATTGGTTTCTTATGTCCTTCTTTTCCCACGTAGCTTCCTTGATATCTTGATTCCTCCATAGAACCTTAACTAACCGAATTTTCCAATTTCAAAGTTCCTTGTCCTTCCAGTCGATAGCGAAATCTCTGTCATATCCACAATGCAGTCATTGGTTTCTTAAAACTCTTCTTAAGAGAATATTCGTGAAATATGTTATGAATTCCTCGAAATTCCACAGGAAGATCTAGCCTATAAGCTATGGCTCCTACCCTTTCTAATATTACGTAGAGACCTACATACCTAGGGCTCAGCTAACCTTTCTCACCAACCCGAACAACTCCTCCCATGGGTGATACCTTAAAATACACCCAATCGCCATCTTCAAACTTAAGGCTCCTACGTCTACATTCCGCATAGCTCTTCTGCCTGTCCTCAGAAGCTTTCATCATCTCCCTTATTACTTGCACCTGATCCTTCATTTCTTGAAGAATCTCAACACCAAAAATTTTTCCTTCTCATACCTCATCCCAATCCAAGGGAGACCTACACTTCCTTTTGTACAAAGCTTCATAAGGCACCATCTAAATGGTGGCTTGAAAGCTGTTATTGTACGCAAACTCAATCAACGGCAAGAGCTTTTTCCAATTGCCCTTCTCATGCAGAACACATGCCCTCGACATGTTTTCCAGATTTTGTATAGTCCGCTCAGATTGTCTATCTGTTTAAGGGTGATAGGCACTATTGAACTTCAACTTAGTGCCTAGCGCATCCTAAAGACTCTGCCAAAATTGAGGTAAATCGAGGATCTCATCAGATACTATTGTTTTTGGTACTCCATGCAAACATATTATTTCTGATACAAACAGCCGTGTTAGTTGTCCTAATGTGTCAGTTTTCTTTATTGGCAGAAAATGAGCACACTTAGTTAGGCGATCGACTATAACGCAAATGGAATTATTTCCTGCCAAGATCCTTGGAAATTCGACAACGAAGTCCATAGATACATCTTCCCATTTCCATTTTGGGATTGGAAGTGGTTGCAATTAATTAGCAGGTCTTTGATGCTCAGCCTTGATTGTTCCACAGACAGAGCAATTATTAACAAAAACGTCCCCTTTTTAAACCTTCCCACCAGAAGTGTTGCTTCAAATCTTGATACATCCTTGCACTTCTGGGATGAGCCGTATATGGGGTTTGATGGGCTTCTCTTAAAATCTGATCCTTAACCTCTTGATTCGCTAGAATTACCTTCCTATTACGATAATACATCAACCCATCATCCCTAAGGGCAAAACCTTTTGGCCCTTCCTTCCTTTCTACCTTCTTCCAAACTTCTGCCCACTTGGGATCTTCTATATGCAGCTTCTTTACTTTATCCACATAGCACGTACAACCTCTTGCACTGCAGCGAGAGATACATCCTAAGGAATATCTTTAATCAGCAAGTTCCTCAGAAGTGATCCTTCTTCTAGATTGGGATCATCACTACGAGACTTCCAACTTAACGCATCAACTACGACATTAGCCTTACCAGGGTGATACTTAATTTCACAATGATATTTGCTAATAATCTCTAACCACCTCCTCTGCCTCATATTCAAGTTTTGCTGGCTAAACAAATACTTCAGGCTCTTATGATCCATGCAGACCTCACACGTTGCTCCATACAAATAATGCCTCCAAATCTTCAGGGAAAAGATTACAGCGGTTAGCTCCAGGTCATGAGTGGGGTAATTTTGCTCTTGATTCTTTACTTGTCGTGAGGTGTAGTCAACCACTCGCTCATCTTGCATGAGTATCCATCCGAGTCCTAACTTAGACGCATCGCTAAACACAACGTAAGAAGGCCTATGGGATTCAGGTAAAGCTAGTACTGGTGCGGTTGTTAGCCTTTCCTTCAGCTCCACAAAACTATGATCACATTCCTCCAACCAAACGTACTTAACGTTCTTCCTAGTCAGGGAAGTAAGGGGTCCTGATAAGTTAGAAAACCCTTGAATGAAACATCGATAATATCCAGCTAAACCTAGAAAGCTCCTTATCTCATGCACACTAGTTGAACGTTCCCAATCTACCATAGCTTCCACTTTACTGGGATCCACTGACACTTCTTCACTAGAGATCACATGCCCTAAAAACTTAAACTCCTTAAGCCAAAATCCACACTTACTGAATTTGGTGTACAACTACTACTCTTTCAACCTTTCCAAAGTCGAACGAACATGCTTCCTGGGTTCTTCCTTGTTTCTAGAATAAATCAATATGTCTTCAATAAATATGACTACAAAACTATCCAAAAAAGGTTTGAACACACAATTCATTATATCCATAAATGCAGCTGGGGCATTTGTCAATCCAAAGGGCATAACTAAAAACTCGTAATGTCCATACCTCGCCCGAAATGCCGTCTTAGGGATATCCTACTCCCAAATCTTAAGTTGGTCATAAACAAACGTTAAGTCTATCTTCGAAAACACCGATACTTCTTGCAATTGATATAATAGGTCATCAATACGTGGTAACGGGTACTTGTTTTTCACCGTTACTTTGTTCAATTCCCTATAGTGAATGCACATCCTTAAAGATCCATCCTTCCTCTTTACAAACAACACTAGCGCACCCCAAGGTGATGAATAGGTCGAATGAATCCCTTCGCCAGCAGTTCTTCTATCTGCTCCTTAAACTCCTTCAACTCTAAAGGGGCCATAAGATATGGTGCCTTATGGATAGAGGTAGTAGTAGGTTCTAATTCTTTAACGAATTTTATCTCTCTATCGGGGGGTAATCCAGGTAAATTATCTGCGAAGACCTTCGAATACTTTTCAACTACAGGTATCCCCTGAATCTCCTTACTACTACTACTTTCGTCTAGAATGAAGGCTAAATAGGCAATGGCTCCATCGGCGATGAACTTCCTAGCTTGTAAAGCCGAAATTAACAAAGGGGTGGCTTTCACTAACCCTCATGTATAACGGATCTGCCCATCTATTGGTGACTTAAAGTTAATCTCCTTATTCCTACAATCTATCCTAGCGAGATGCTTGGACAACCAATCCATTCGTAATATAACGTCAGACCCTAAAACGTCGAAGACGATCAAGTCGGCTTCTATCAATACTCATTCTAATTTTAGCGAGCAACTTCTCATCATGCGATTACAAGCTATCAAGCATCCATCGGGAAGCGACACTACTACAGTTTGAGGTAATGTCTGGGTTGGCAGGTTACACATACGTGTAAATGTTGCAGACACAAAAGACGTCATAGCGTCGAAGTCAAACAAAGCTTAGATTCTATATTCATATAGCGCGACTTTACCTAACACGTAATCACTAACTACTTAGCATTTATAACGAGTAACTACCTACCAAAGATGGGCACTTGAGGAGAGTTCCTCGCTAATCTCTCTAGGGATGATAGTCTACACACAAGCTTGGGCAAGTGGCCTTTGGTTGGACTGGTTGCCGGGAGCATTTCCACCTTGCGTATTCAGCAGACATTCGCATACCATATGTTCGGGTTGACCTCATCGAAAACACACTGTTAGACTTACTCGACACTCTCCATCATGATTCTTCCCAAACTTCTTACAAGTGGTAGGTGGGGCCATCGTAACGCTTTGCCCTTACTAGGGCTTTGAATAGTCCTTCTTTTAACATTATTTCCTCCTACAAAGGAAGAAGCCTTTTTTCATTCTACGCTAATCTGAGCTACCACGTTTCACTACTGTACTTCGATTATCGAGGCCACGTTAACTAATTCTTGAAAATTATTGATAAGAAATTCGGCCATGCAACTATGAATTCAGGATTGCAGTGTATGTCGCCCCCAACCCCTACTTGGAATTGGACGGTGACTAAAACACCAGGACATATAACACATGGCTACATACCCCTCGTACATGACAAATAATATGCAATGCTCCTAAATAAACTAGCAGTATGCAATAAACGATGCAACGAAATATAAATGGTTCGTGTGAAACTAGGCAATGCCTAAAACAATTGCCTTAGCATATGGTACTGTAAACTATGCATAACCCAAACATTGACATCATCAAAAGACTTCATTTCATAAAATGCCCAAAAAAGATGAATATGTTCTTTCTCCCAAAACACAGGACCAACCAAAATATTGTTCCATAAAAGTAAACTTCAAGTCATGTCCATTTTCCACAAAACATTCCAAGTTTCCTTGGTCCCATTTTTTTTCTTTCTTTATAAATATATTTCTTAATCTGGCTTCTTCCTCTTCTCTAGGTAGTGGCCCTTGTCCCTATTCCTCAACCTCTTGGCCTCCTCATTGAGCTGCAAGGTTTCAGAAATGAGCCGTTCGACATTCTCAATTCTATCCAAAAAAAGAGAGCTCAGAGGAGCTCCCATCAGTCTTGGGCACCTCCTCGCTAGTCAGGGGCACCTTGGTCTGCTTGCGCTTAGTCATCTATGACTGTCACAACTTCTACCATTCCTGTTGGGGGAATGGTAGTGAAAACTACCACAATGAAATCTCAAAAACTCTCAGCATGTAAGCACACAACAAACAATGATTAACATAAGCATATAAGTGGCAAATCGTGGAATGCATGCGTGAACATATACTTCACACATGACGTGACTGAAAACTTGACTTATGCACTTGACCTTTTTCAAAAGACATGCAACAAAATTCTTTTACTTTTCAAAAAAATATTCTTATATTGGAAGCACAAGAGATCACACAAAGATTTGAGTTATAACTATCCGGGCCCATGTCTTATAAAAGGATAATTCATTTTGATGAATTTTGTGAACTTGGTATCAAGAGTTGTGGTTTAAACCCTTTGCTTTGAATTGTGAGATATTTTAAACAACTATTTTGGGATTAAAAGTTACTTTATTGGTACCAAAATTTAATTGCTCAAAACTTTACTTTGAAATGAGCTTTTTCGTTGCGATTATTGCATAATGCTAAAAACATGCTAGGTGCATTGCATGTTAACTGTCATGAACTAGAGGTGTGTAACATTGAGTTGCATGTCCTAACACTTCAGTCTCCGTCCAAATCTCAAGCTTGCACTAGGGGCGTCACAACAATTGATTCACAACGGAAAAATAAAAGGGTCATAAATAATTCTAAAATAACAGTACCAGAAAAATAAGTCAATTGTCTCCATAATGTGTGTTAAATAAATTAATACAGTCATCTAGTTCAATAAGAAATTAAAACGCAACTACATGACAAGCGTAAAAAGGTCCCGATTCTCAATATTCTGATTGCACAAAATCTCCTTGTCCATAACTACTAGAATCCATTTGCATCAAAATCTACAGTTCTGAAGAGCAGGACCATAGTGAGACTACTAGGGTGAGATTTTGGAAAACCTTAGTAATTGAAACTAAGACAAAACTCAAAGATGCATGCCAATGGAAATGAAGTTATGAAAGTAGCTGATGCAATAAAAGATTATACTTGATTTAAATACTTAACCAAATTTAAGATTTCCTAACAACAGTCAAACTTCACACAAGGGTTTACCGTGTAACAAAACTTGAAGCACTTAACACAGTTTTTGAGAAAGTTGAAAATCGACACACAATCCAGTTTTAAAATATCTAAGTTATTTATGTATGCACCATGGTCTCTCCTAAATGGGTCATCCACACACCATGGTTCCCTTCGCCACACCACGGATAACGACCATGAATGTGACTTCATTCCAAGCGAAACCTGGCTTCATGCCTATCCTCTAGCTTTCTCCATTAGAAAGGCCATTGCTTCAATCCAAGAGCATTACTATTTCGCCAAAGCTCGTCATCACCCAGCGACAACTCACATATTATACTCTCCTGAGTGACCAAAGCAGCTCTACCAAGATAATGTCCAATCTTGACTTGGGGTTGTGATACTCACAAACCCACATAAAACCTATTTATTTGAAACACATACACACACATAGCTTGGAAATGAGGCATCAAACCAAAATTCCAGTAAGTATTATCAAATCATTTACAAGCTGAAATCAGTTCAAAGGCAAGAAGTCCAACAACCACAACTCGGCATTACATCAACAGATACGTTAAAATTATGTGTACTCTTTTCATAAAATGATGGCACTTCTTTTTAACAAAAAAATAGCAAGCATTATAGTAGCCATTTTTCATGTTGAAAATAGTCCAAAGACAAAAAAATCCAACAACCATTTACATGTTGAAAAATTTTGGTTACTAAACATCTCTCAACTCATATCAACTCATCATTATAATTTTTTCAAATTTCAACACAAAATATAATAAACAATTCAAATTTTTCAAATCTCAAAATAATAATAATATTAAAAAATAATATTCTAACAATATTTTATCATCTCAACTCAACTCACTTCAACATCCAAACGCAACCTTAATCAATCCCAAAAATAATAAAAACATCAAATGCAAGTCAACATGAATGGAGAGTAAACATTTAAATCCCAACATGTATTTACAAGTTGAAAAACAACACAAAAATTGGAAATCCAACAATTACATGCTGAAAACCTGTCCAAATGACAAAAAAATCCAACAACCATTTACATGCTGAAAGTCAATCCCAAAGATAATAAAAATAGCAAATACAACTCATCAAGAATAGAGAGAAAACATACAAGTTCCAGCAAGTACCTATGAAGTAGTGATTTCCATCTAATGAGGTTTCGACCATAGAGATGGATGTCCACATGCACGGCCTGCAATCCTCACACACATACCTCACGTGTATTTGCAAACACTAGGGTTGCAAAAACTGAATCTTTGAAGGAGGTACAACCACCACTCGTCCTAGGGTTTTTCCCTTAAGGTCCAAGATCATGAAAGGTCACATGGAGTGAGATTTGAAACTTAGAACAATTAAGTAAACCCTGGCACACCACACACGCATTCTCATATTAGGGTTTCATTGGTTTCAATAAGTCTAATGATTTAAATAATAAATTTTCAGTTTGCTTGATCATTGGTATTTCTTTGCTTCGGAATATTTGTAAGTTAACTTCTAACCTACCATTGGATAATGTTCGTATGCAACATGTAAACTTTGCATGTTATTAATTAAACTTGATTATGGAATTGTTGTTTGAAGTATGCTATGTTTTGAACATGTCCATTTATGCCTTGCTCAATTGTTGTTTGTAGACTTAAATGCCATGTTTGGATTTCGCGTAATGTTGTATGTCTTGGTTGAGCTTTTACACATTGTTTTATATGTACAAGAATATTTCATATTCTAATTCTTTCAATTCGTAAACGTGATGCACTTCGACACATGGCATGAATACATGAAATCGTTACATAAAAGTTACACCGTTCATGGCATACATTTCGGGTCTTACATTTAAGGAAAATGAGCTTTGTCACAATAACAAGTCACATGCATTTCGGGTTGTGTTTTGAGAAAGAAAGGGTATACATGTTTTGTCATGACTCCAAATGCTAGGATGAGAAAAATATCCTAGTGAAACTTCTCTGTCCACTGTGGAGTGCTTAAATTGGAGTGATTACCCTTGGGTTGATGGAAACCAGTCAACAGACTTCGAATGGGTCCGTTTTAAAGGATTCCGGAGTGAAGTAGCGCCTAATGCTAGTGGGTGCGCCACATCGAAACCACGGTGAAGGTGAATTACGAACTGATGTGTTAGATGAACTCTGACGTACTACAGTTGGTCAAGAGGGTCGATTATGTGATGCGGTAACTAGTAATGAGCCCACAAAAGCCGTGAGCTATCCACCCACATTGTTATATTGAAAAGGTTACAAGAGAATAATAAGAAATGACTCTCTATTATTTGGTTATACTGTTACTTGGTTATATGGTTATAAGTTCACTATTTTTGAAGAATCTGTTACATGGATACGCAGTCAATGATTTTGAAAAGAACACAAGCATGAAACAAGTTTCTGGGTCAAGTACATGTCCATGCATTCATTCGCATGGTTTGTCTCTGCATGCTTATATTATCTTCCACTACCATTCCTGGTGGGGAATGGTAAAAGTTTTGACAGGATCCCAAGACTCCGCTCAAGATGAACGAGTTGCCTGACCTCATAAAGGATGAGTTCACTCTTGAGGCTCATGTCTGTATTGTTAATTGTTGTCTAAAGGCTACTTCGCGCTTCCTTAAGGAAATCCAGGACATCCTGAATAAGGGTTAGATGCCACAGATGTAACAGCCCGTTAGAAATTCAATGATGAAATTTTTATAAGTTTTAGGAACCTCATGAAAACTCAGTAAGCTTTCACGAATTGACCAATTGCATAGATTTTAATCTGTCAACATAGTGAGTGTTATAGTGCCAAAAGCGTAATTTTATTTATTTGAGATAGTTGGAAATGCAAGAATGACATATGGTCTGTGCCATTAGACTCAGTTGTTTATTTAGGATTTTATGGCACAATAATTACATTTTCAGTTTTCGAATGAAATGCTTACTTGAAAATGTGTTTTGTTTATTTTGAGGCACTTCGAGATTGAATTTCAATAAACGAATTGCACAGTTAGTTTAGTGTGTATGTTTAGGATTTTTCAGTACAAAATTTATTTTCACTTTTCCTGGAGTGAATAGTAGCACCAAGTGCAGTGTTTTCAAAATCACAGTGTGAAATATCCAAATTAGGTTAGAAAAGTTTTGTTTGGACACTTGACAAGATCTTAGTCACACTTGGTAAATATTATTGGACATTTGGCACCAAAAAGAATCATGAGATGGATTGTGAAGGAAATCAGAGTGTGAGATCATGCCACCTAAACAAAACACCAAGATTAATCACAAGAAAATAATCAGGTTGGAAGACCACTAAAATATATTTTTGAAGGCAATTGGAGTTGATCTCGATTTTCAAATTCATGGATTTTCATTAGTTGGGCCAAACCTTGTTTCGGAATTGGTGCCCACACCGATTGGGTTGTTAGGGAGCCCATGTTAGGATTGGGCCTTTCATTTGTCCAACTCGGGCGGGTGGTTTATCCTATCGTATATTATATTTTAGACTACGTGCAAAATTCGTGTAAGTGATTCTGCATAGATAGCAGTGCTCTCAAGCTTAAACATATACAGTAGAAGATACTGGCCTTTTGGCCCAAGATAAAGAAAGGGTGGATTTGAGTATTGGCCCAACATATGCAGTGGCGGTGCTCTCAAGCTAGTGTAAACATTTACTTTCTTTTTCTATAAAACAGTAATGTTAGGTTCTGTCTTAGAGTGTAAATCTAGGATACTCCCTTTAAAAAATTATGCGGTCCATCATTAAAAAATTAATTTTTTCAAAAGGATCTTATATTTATTTATTTTTTAAAAGAAAGTGTGCAGAACTTTCACACTCTAAGACAACAAATATTATCTCTCTTTCATCTTAGTATCAATAAAAAGTTTCTTCTAAAATAAATAGTTTGCATTAAATGGGTGATAAACAATTTGTTGCAAGTGTACAGTGAGTGTTTAAGTGCATGTTTTGGGTAAATGAGATCATATGAGAATTCTATGATCAATAGTAGTGAAATGGTTTAATTTAAGATGTTTTATTGGGTTTTGAAAAATAAATGAGAAAAAGTTGAATACAAATATTATAAAGTTAAAAAATTATTTGACTATAATTTGTTGATATAATTTTTCAAATTTTATTTTGAAATTTGAAAAAGTTGTATTATTTTTTGTGTTTTGTTTGAAACTTTAGAAAAGTGTAATGATTAGGTAATGATTAAATAAACAAGTTGGATATTTGAAATTGAAAAATGTTTTATATTTAAGTGATGTTTGGAAAGGAAAATATGAATAATTTTGAAATGAGATAACATGTTTTCAACTCATCTCACTTTCCAAACATGGCTTACATAAAAATAAATATAAGATGAATTTATTCACAAAATTGAGAACTCGGGGAGCTAATTTGAATTACTAAGAAACTGAATAGGGTTGATCATGATAATGAAACAATTAGCTATTTCATGTCGGGAGAATAGCAAGTTATTGATTACTTACTTCAAGTGCACCTTAATATCACAAGTTTCTAGTATCTGATTTTGTTGAAAAAATATATTTATGTTCAATTGTTAGAAGTTCATAGGAAATCTGGGTCTTGTTTTTATATTCTGATTAAAAAATTTTACTTATCTTCTCCTACACCACACGCCATGTGATTTATCATTTTTATCCTTCTATTTAAACACACACTATTGGTGTGTAAATATATGTGTTTAAATAGAAGAACAAAATTGACAAATCATATATTGGTATGTAGTGTGCCGGGATGATGAGTAGCATTTCTCATAACCAAATGCAAATAATTTGAATTGCATATCATCCTATAATAGGATCCAAATATCATGTCGAAGTCGAAACAAAATACATGCTTGTTTGGAGGGGCGTCATGAACATGAGTTGAAAAAACAAATGTCAATCTGTTATATGGTTCATTTTGTCATATTGACGTAGCACCAATATGCCATGCGGTCTATTAAAAAAATAAAAAAAATATATATTAAAAAAAATGACATCTAAAAACATTAAAAAAAAAATTAAAACCTTACATTCTCTCTATCCTTTTCATGTTTGTATTTTTATTTTTTTTAATAAGTCACGTAGTACCACAATGGTGGTATCATGTCAATAGGACAAAGTGAACAGTACAACTTGGACGACATAATGGCATTTTTCTCAAAGAAAATTATCATTTTATAATTCAAAAATTATTTGAATAAATGTTTGGCCTAAAAATAAAATTTATAAATTAAATGTGACCAAATTTTATGTCAAATCATAAAAATCCTTTTGTTATAAAATAAATCTAAAAATTATATTAACGCATGTTATTTTATAAATTTATTTTTATAACCTTACTTTGTGATTCATGCATAACATGCTAATCACCACATATAATTACTTTATTTAGACTTGTTTATCAGTAATATATAAATATATATACAGGGCGGAACGAGAAAATTTAGTTTGGGGGGGCCACATTAAAAAAATAATTTTAAGGGGTCAAATATTAATTTTTATATAGTCTACTTTGTAAAAATACATTCTAAAACTTAATTTTCATCAAATTTTAAAAATTTAGAAGTCTAGCTTAGAGCATTGGCAATGGTCTAGCCAAATGACAATGCAAGTCCAAATTTTAGCTAGATTTGAGAAAAATCCTTCACATTGGACTAAGTAATGGTCCAAAGCTTAAAACTTGAGTTATAGTAAATTTTAAGTCCTCTCCAAACATGACTAGCTACTATTCACAATGGAAAGTAATATCTTATTATTTCATCACTTTTCTCTCTCTTTGAATGGTAAAATATGCATGGCATGTACTAATAAAAAATTTTATTTATTCTACTGATTGCAAATATTAAAAGAGTAGACACATTATTTCTACAAAGCATGAACATTTAAAAAATATGTGAATTGTATTTGCAAAAAAAATTAAAAAAATTAAAAATATTATATTATATTATTATTTTAACTTTAAAATAGTTAGTCCAATATATCAAAAATTGATATTATAACTAAAAATTAAGATTCTAGCTAAATTTTAAATTTGGCAATAAGTCATTGCCAATGCTTATATCTATATAAGGTATCGTTTGGATTCGAAGATGAGTTGAGATGGGTTGTGAATAGTAATGAGATAAGTTGTGAATAATAATGAGATTTATGAGTTAAAATTAATGAATAATAATAAATATTAATGAGATGAATTAAAATAAATTAAGATGACTCGTAAATACAAACCGACTTAAGACTTCAAAGACGCGCAGCGGCGAAAACCGGGAATTAGTGGGGTGGTAAAGAAGTCTAGCTTACATTCAAAGGACAAAGATATAATAACTAAGCCAGCGCGGGAAAAATAGACACGCGAGCATGAAGATGACCGCTATTTATTATTTTATTTTTTCTGGATTAGACATATAATATTAACTTATTGGTGCGCATAACTAGACGACAATGATGTCTCGTTCTAATTTCTATCTTAGCCTCTCGTTACGATACAGTAACAAAAATATTTTCTTGCAACCGAATTTACACATTAAAATACATTAATGATATTGATGTCTTAATAAAACGATACAAATTGAAATGAAAATAATTTTCATGAGATAGAAAATTTTATTCTTCTCTCAAAATTATCATTTTTTTATTTTTCTTTTTAATAAAAAAAAAAACATCTCAGCGTCAGCACGTAATTTTGTGCACATCTAGCAAAGCTCATATAATAATATGTCCAACCTATAATTTCACGTTCAAATTAATTAATATTTTATTTATTAAATGGGATTACAAAATAAAATAATGTTTTCCTCATAAAAATATTTTATAAACTTAAATTTATAAATTAATATAGTTTGATTTGATACATTCAATTATTTTTATAATAAAATATATCTAACTTATTATATTAAAATATATCAATTTTTAATTTATTTTTATTGATCTATCTGTCCAAGATATCTTTATACGATACACATGATTCGAATATAAAAGTAGGAATCAGGACACGAATTCTGATGGTAACATGCTAGAGACATCTGCAGATCGAGTGCAGCAGTACTTATACGTTAGTCGTGAGGCTGATAACCACAACTTCCAATTATTTATTTTATATACAAGGAGATCTAGGACATCTATTTTGCTGTTTTTTTAATTAATTTGTTGAACTACAAGTCAATTTAAAAAAATATTATTTAAAAGGTATTAAAAAATGCACAATAATTTTTTACATCTATTTTACAACTTTCTTTTAAAATGGTGGAAATGTTAGGGTTTTATTGGAATTATACTTGCTTGAATCAGTTAGAGTCAGCAATTTTCCTTCATGAACTTCTAACATTAAAATCCATTTAAGGTTCCTATTTCACGCTTTAAGACACATCAGTTGCGGAAACTCTAATTGGTGAGTTAGTTCACTCCAAGAAAAATAATTATTTATAACGAATTATTTATGATAATAGACTCATTTTGATAAGAAATAATCATATTGATGAAAAATAACTGATCACACATGTTTACAATTTTTTTGTTTTTATTTTTTCCAAGAGTTTTAACTGCATTTTTTTTAATTACATTATATCATTGACCAATTCACTCAACCATTAGATCGGTTAATGCTTGGCGGCTTCAAAGGAAGATCAGTACAAAACAGGAGCCAAATTATAAATAGTAATCTTTTATGGATCTCATTGAAATGTGTTTAATTTTTTAAAATTTAGATGATTTAATTTTTTAGGTTAAAAATTATGAAGTAGGTTGAGATGAGTCCCATCAATAATTGATTTGAAATGAGTTAAAATGAGTCGAGTTCGATTTCAAACACAACCTAAACATCTTGGAATTGCAACTCAAGTATCAATTAATGGTTGAGTTGCCAAATTATTTCAGAAGATGCAGTTTAGTTTATGTTCTTGGAGGACTTGTAATTTGTAAAATTTGCTCATTAAAATGCAGACGCAAAACATGCTTGTCCTCCAACATCACGGGCTATTTATTTCCCTGTATTTCAGCACGAATAACAAGACTGATCAATAATAAAGACAGAAAGCATATATAATCATAGAACAAAAGCAAAAAGAAAAAGAAATCACTACAATGGGATCATCAGATCAGATCAGATCAGATCAGTCTTTTAGCCCTGCTCCTGTTATAGGGAGAAAGGATGAATTTCAGCTTTCGGATCATCTGGATGTCAAATGAGGAACAAAAGGTCCTTAATTTCATTCTTCAAAGTAACAGTGTTGGATCTGTCTTGCTATTTGATTCTTGGAGATATATAGGCTCGCACTGGATTCTTCATCACAATCAAGAACTTTACCTTTTCTGAAAGATCAACACCTTCCCCATCCACTGTTTTGAACTCAAAATTCCAGACCAGATTTGAAACAAAATACTGGAGGAGAAGCAATCCTAGTTTGTTCCCGGGACACTTCCTTCTCCCAGCACCGAAGGGCATCATCTTGAACGCCGTTACATCAGACACTTCTTCTCCAATGTCTTCACTAGTCAACAATCTCTCCGGCCTGAACTCCATGGGATTCTCCCACACGTTTGGATCTCTCCCGATCAGTGCTGTCACGATGTTCACCTTCGTGTCTTTTGGGATTGTGTAGCCGCCGAGCTCAGCGTCTTCCATGGCTGTGTGTGGAACCAACAAGGTGTTTGGAGGGTGAATTCTCAGAGTCTCGAGAACCACTGCTTTCAGATATGGAATCTTGTGCAAATCATCTTCCTCAACTTCTTTCGCTCCTTTTGCCACCACCTCGCTGATTTCTGCAAAAAGTTTGGATTGAACTCGTGGGTGTTTCACTAAATATGCCAAAACCCACTGCAGCATCGTTGTACTTGTGTCGCCTCCTGCATTGATTAACTCCGAGCACAAGCTCAGAATATCTGCTTCTTCCACGTTACCTTTCTCTCCGGGTATTTTCAGGTCCAGTAAGGAATCTATGTAAGAAATCAGTTCGAATGCCTTGCCTCTCTCTTGTCTCAACTTCTTCCGGGCTCTGATCAATGGCAAAATCACATCATCTTGTTTCTTCAAGAATTGTAGGTACCTTTTCCAACGGTTTCTGAGAAGCAACTTCCCCAGTCTGGGCCAGGTAGCGAGCACAGTGAACTGCTCGTAAGAGACAAGAAATTGATATTGTATTCCTTCAACTTCTTTGATTTGAGTCTCGCTGAGTTCTCCGAAAGTCATGCGAATGAACAAGGAAAATAAAGCGGGGTGGATATGATCGAGCAGACGGACGGGCTGATTGAGCTTGGAAGATTCATGGAAGCCCTTGATCAATGAGTCCAAGACACGCTTGCGTTCAACAGAGTAAGATTTCAACGAAGTCGGGTGGAGAACTTCCGAAATGAGATTACGACGGAGGGCTTTCCAGGTTGGGCCAAAGGGGGATCCGCCGATATCTTTGTGGTTGTTGCTGAGAACGGAGCTAACGGGGACGACTGCAGGTCGGTTCGCAAAGGTGGCGCCGTGTCGAACAAGGGCTTGGTGGGCAAGGGTGTAGGAGGTGATGAAGATGAGGGGTTCAGAGCCGAGATAGACGGTCAGAATCGGGCCATACTTGTGGGAGAGATCATACATGAGAGATCTCAAATCAACCATGGATTTGGGAAGCAAATGAAGATTTCCTATGAAAGGCAGAGTTGGGGGTCCCGGCGGGAGATTGCCTTGGGAAACATTCTTCTTGGTGGTTTTGGAGGAAGAGAAAAAGCTGAAGAGTAATTTTAGGGAAAAACAGGCACAGAGAGAGATGAGGATGATGAACCAGACCTCCATGATCGATCAATCTCTAGAGTGCAGAGATGGAGCTTAGCCCCGTTCTTAGGAGAAGTGGATGAGCTTGATGAACATGTATGAGGTATTTTCTTCTGTATATATACAAAAAAACATGCACCAAGTTGCCACTAACCAATCCACAATGGCCTTCCAAATGTTGAGTGCGTCATCCATGCAAAAGTTTGACAATTTTTTATGAGTCACTGCACAAAAGTTCAACATTTTACGCACCACTTTAAACTTATGTGAGGATAAAATGATAAAATTATATATTTTTAAGTGAGAGTTGTGTTATATAAAAATTTTATGTTCTGCACATTATTTAAAAATATATGATTTTATTTTTTATTTTTATATTTTATATTTTATATTTTATAAAATATTAAAATAAAATGATAAAATTATATATTTTTAAATGATGTATAAGAATGTGACGTTATGTTTAAAATTTTTCATTCTTTATTAGCAGGCCCCCTCTCGTTCATTATCTTTTGATTTTTTTGCTCTTCGGGTAAAGCCGCTCTCTCCGACTGTCCGCGTGTGTGTTTGAAGGTATCTCTCTCTATTTTGTACATAATATTTGTAATAAATGCTGGGGTACAGAGGCATTAAATTAAAATTATTCAACAATTTTCAAAGCTGCTCCATATTTTTCTTCTTTGGAATGTTAAACTTTTCTGACTTTAGGGGGGAAAAGATAATGTGAAATATTGGTGGTAATCAATTCTGCAATAAATAGTATTTGAAAATTAGATGTGTCAGTTCCCTTCATCCAATACATGCATACATGATGCTTAATTCTCACTTCCAAATGTGGATTTCACCACTTTCATAATTAACTAAGTGTACCGGCCACGCACCTCAGTTTGCACCACCTCCAAAAATTATTTAAATTACGTTTAGATGTTGAGTTGATTTAAGTTCTTTATAAGTAGTAGTGAACTGAGTAGGTAGGGTGAGTTATGTGAAATTCATCTAAAATGAATTTAAATGTATTTAAATATAAAGATGAGTTTAATACTATTTATGAGAAATTAAAAAGGATAAAGCTACAACCACCGTTGTTTTACACCGTTTTTTGAGTCCCGCTTGACGTGTGCACGCCATTGTGGCATTTCCTTCCCTTTTTTTTTTTCATTTGCTTCTTCCTTTCTTAGTCCCGCGCCCGTTTCCATTTTTTTCCTCTACACCCATTCTGCATTGCCCCAAACAAGTGCACAAGAGACCCATCTCCCCCAAATCCCGATTGATTGCCCATTTCGTTTTTCCCCAAACAAGTAGAGACCCATTTCCGTTTTTCGATTGACTGCTCCCAAGAGACCCATTTTGACCGGCACAAGAGACCCATTTTGCATGAAAATTATAGAACTTGTTGTGGTTGAGAAATCTGTATGTGGCAATGCAGAATGGGTGCAGAGGAAAGAAATGGAAACGGGCGCAGGACTGAGGAAGGAAGAAGCAAATGAAAAAAAAAAAAATTAGGGAAGGAAATGCCATAGTGGCATGCACACGTCAGGCGGGACTCAAACACGGTGTAAAACAACGGTGGCTGTAGTTTTATCTAATTGAAAAAGGTTGTGTGTCTCATATATAAAGATATGTTGAGTTGAAAAGGTTGTGGATCCCACATGTAAGGAGGTTTTGAGTTGAAATGAGTTTAATAATTTAAGAGTTGAGTGCTTTGATGTTAGACTCAGTTTAAAATTAAACTGAACTGAATTGATCACAGCTTATTCTTCATTAATTGAAATATTTATGCTATTAAGTTTTTTTTAGACATGCGAGAAAAAGGTTTTTATAATGCTTTAAACTAGTTTCAACTATACAAGATTCACATAAATCCCCTATAAAAAGGTGAAGTCTACATGAAAAAAAAGTGAGAAAAAAAAATTTAATGGGATCTATCATTTTATAAAGAGTTTGTACGAGATTTGTATATACCTAAAACTTATACGTAGCATTACTCTTCATGTAAATGACTACTAACAGATTGTATTAAGACACATCAATGATATAGAGACATGTTGCATCAATCTAGCCATTGCAAAAAACTAACATCTCTAAGAGAAATAATATTGGAAAAATCTAATTGCAAGCGATTATGTGCACTAATATGTGCAGCCATTCAATATGATTGGTTAAAAAATAGATTTTATTGAAAACAATACTAATCTAAATTTAGAATATGAATGTAACAATATTAGTACGCAGATTAGTACACCAACTTGCTTGTATATAACAAAACTCAATAATATTTAAAATTTTAAAATGTGTAACCTAGCGCACTTCTTTTAAAAAATATAGATGAACATAAGATTCACACGAAAAATTAATTTCTTAATAATAAATTTTACTATTTTTTAAATAAAATGTGTAAAATTTACATACCCTAAAATGGTATATAAGATTACTCAATCTCCAAATGGCAACTCCACGTTGAATTAAGAATAATCCCTTTAGATCAAACGCCTCTTGTGACAAGCTTCGGAGAAGAGAGAACTGAATGGCACGTGGAGCATGCGTATGTATGGGGGCATATGAATGCCTTGCAGTATGGACCGAATTAAAGCGTAGCGCCTAAGGGTGTTCAACCGAACTACGTACTAGCGCCCATGGTTGACTGAGTCTGAGGGAGACAGCTGTTGAATGGAACTGAATTAGGTATTTTTTAATATTATTTTTATATAAAATTTAAAAAATTATAATAATTAGATAAAATAAGATAAAAAAATTTTTTGAGAAAACCAACGACAACTTAATTTTATTTATATAGTTTATACAAAAAATTTTGACTACTGGAAACAGGTGTTGACTGTTGACCCACGTTTGTCGTTTCCAAAGTTCAACTTCAACTTCGTTTGGTCCTCCCTACAAGATTAGTCACATCTTTGTATCGCAAAAGTTTAAAATATTAATTTAATCAATAATGAAGAAATAGAGATGAGATGAATTATTATAGATTGAGATATCTCATCTTATCTTATAATCTTATCATTATAAATTTTATAAATTTTCATATAAAATATAGTAAATAATTTAATTTTTTCAAATATTAAAATAATCATAATATTAAAAAATAATATTTAAACAATATTTTATTCAACTTTCAATTTTTATCTCAACTCACTATCCAAACTTATTCTATCATTTTTTTGTTTTTTATATAAATATGGATTTCTCGTTTTAAATAAGTTTGAAAAATAAATTTGTAAATTTCTTTTAAAAGGAATCACTATTTAGTTTAAAAATAAAAATAAATCATGACTAAAGGTAGTCACTCCTTACACTATGTTTAGATGTTGAGATAAGTTGAGTTGAATTATAAATAATAGTATTTTGTGAGTTCTAGAAGAATTTAAATTTTTTAAGTTGAGATGAGTTTAACCTTTTAGGTTGAAATGTATGAAATAGTTTGAGATGAGTTTAATTTTTTTATTGGAATTCCATCGATAAAACTAGACCTTCAGTTTTATTAATTGAACATGCTAAAGTATAGGAAAAGTATATCATTTATCAATTCTATAGATGATTCACCTCAATTCTCTAATTTCTTTTTTAATATTTATGTATTTTTATATTATAATAAAATATATTTTTAAAAAAAGAAATAGAAATAGAAATAGAAATAGGCAGAGGCTCAAATTGGGGATCCATGAAACGAGAAGCGATGGTATATAGGTCTGGCTAAGGTGGTGGATAGCAGTCATTCTGCGCCACCCGTCGCCCTCCGGCGCGCCACACTCATCTCGTCCTTCTTATTCTTTTCCACCAAAATAACATTGTTTTTTCTACCAAAAAAAAAAAAAAAGCAGTATAAGTCAAGCAGTCTTCTTTTAACTGCTATGTGACTAAAATTTTTATGAAAATTTATATACGTTTAGGAATTTTAAATTTTAACAGTATAAGAAAGATAGACATAAATCGACACCATTATATGAAGTGAGTATTTAATTAGCTTGGTTTGTATAGTGAGTTAAGATGAGATGGATTAAGATAGTTTTTAAATAGTTATAAAATATTTGAGTTAAGATGAGATGAGTTAAAAATGATTTGAATCAAAATGTTTTATAGAATTTTGGAAATGAGAGAGAAAAAATTGAATAAAAATATTATACAAATTAAAATATTATTCGAATATAATTTTTATTTTGTGATTTGAAAAAGTTGAATTATTTTTTATATTTTGTTTGGAGTTTGAGAAAGTTGTAATAAATGAGGTAATGATTAGATAAAAAAGTTGAAGATTTTGAAATTGAAAATTGTTTGTGTATGTGGTATTTGCATATTAAGATGAAATTGAATAAACTGAGATGGAATGAGATGTAAGCATCTTTCTATCCAAACGAGACTTTAATATTGTATGAGAAATTCTCCAGACAGTTATAAATAGTTCTCTAAGACTTGCTACATGTGTCAAAAAAAGATAAATTGAGGGCGACTACAATCTGAAAGCAAATTATACAAGATTTATTGAATATTTAATATTGTCTGAAAAATTTATTAACTGCATAATTAATATTGTAAATTCACTTTATGTATCAATTTATTTAAATTGTGACCCTCCAATTTAGAGTCTTGGGAATATTTTTTCATTCTTAGGTGGTGCTACAGCCACCGAGACTTGGTACTAAGATATTGTAATGACTGACGTGGTATGCCACGCAGCTATTAAATAAATAAAAAAATGGATCCCTGATACCACTTTCCTCCTCCTCCCTTCGTTTGACGCTAACTGTAAGGGTGAAAACCTCTATCTCATTCCTCCCCTCCCTCTGCCCATCACTCACGAAGATATACAAGAGCAAGATGCCCAAGAAAAATAAAATAACAAGTAAAAGACCAAAAATTATGAATGCTACAAATTTTGTTTTATCTATATTGATAAAATCCAAAGCATTGTCTTTGTTTTTTTTCTTTTTTTTTTCACGGCAACCAAATTAAAATCGATCTTTTTCTCGAAAATGGATATTTTCCTTTGATATGGTTTTTGAAGAAAACAAACACAACAAAACAAAAAATAGATAAATCTGAGATTTGGACAAATATTTAAAGTAGAGCTATAGAGCTACACAGCCTCCCTATTTTATCTACACTACACGAATTTCTGACATCTTTTTTTTTTCTTATTCCTATTCCTATTCGAATTCCCCCCTTTTTCCCACCCCACCCCACCCGTCCCCAACCCCCGCCCCCCAGCACACGTTCCCTGGCATTTCCCCTAGCCCCCCACGCGTTCCCCTTGGCATTTTTCCCAGCCCCCTGCATCCCCACCCCTCAATCCAAACCCCTACATTCCCCCCCCCCCCCCCCCCCCACCCTGCGTTTCTCCCCCCTCTCCTGCGTCGAACGGAAGCCCCCCTCCCCTGCGTCAAACGGAAGCCCCCTGCTTGCAGCAGTTCATGCAAGCTCCTCCCCACCGGTAAGTTTGCTATGTTGTAGTTCATTTAAAAACACATTTTCTGTGCTTTGCTTATGTTAAGTACTCACTGGGTTGATCTAGAATTGATTGTAAGAACAGATTGATGATGAGAAAAATGTTATGTGCTTGCATGTCTGAATTTATGGCCCAAAAAGTTGTTGCTTTTGCATTGAGCAGAACCTTTTCTGACGGTGTGGGGGCGATATGTGCATTCAAACCATGCTATTTTTCATTTGAAGCTTTTATCATTCTTATAAACAGTATTTCTCTTTATAAAAAATGCATGAATTCTTGTGAAAAATAAGCCATACAAATAGCATAAATATTCTTGATCTTTTTATGTGCTAGCTAGCTCCTTGATATAATTAGCTCAGTTATGTTGTCGAACATGAGTACTTTGATACCAATTAAGTAATTAATTCTATTAAAAATATTAAAATAATTATGAGATTTTCATGAAGCTGTCAAGACAGAAGGATCATGAAAACACCAAACCATCTTGTGTAACATGATTGAAATACTTGTCGATTTGCCTTTGGAATTTATAAAAATACATCCATATATACACCTATTTCTAGATTCATTCATTATTAGAGGATTTTCTCTACTTTGAGAGTTATCTATTAAGTAATGATAGAGATACAGTGTTTTTTAAAGACTGTATATATTTTTTAAATTGAAGCTTTTTGTAAGTATAAATATCATTAATTTCAAAACCGAATTGTAAAAGCTAGCGCTGTAGAACTTTAAGTGTTTGTTAAGCTTATCTATGAAGCTTATCAAATTATGCTTATCTGATTGTAGGCTATGAAATTAGGCATGATTGAAGTGCAGAACTATCCTTTTCCTTTTTTTTTTTTTTTTTGCAAGTAAACTGCATGTGAAGGGTTGAAAGTTGAAACTATCCATTTTTACTTGTATTATTGCAACTGCCCAGGAAAAACTTGTTGCTGAGGGTAAGAAAATAAGTAAGACTAGTGGTCAGAAAATTCTTTCTAAAAAATAAGTAACATTTATACATTTACCATTCTCACAAGAGTATTCTTTCTCACAAATTGAAAATTTAACGTCTATTACCATATACATCCATAATGACATTAATTGAAAATTTAAATTTGTGAGTATCCCTTCTCACAAATTGAAAATTTGAGGACAACTATTTATAACACCATACATCTATACTCTGAACCAACCATGGATCATTACAATAGATAATGACCCAGTACAGACACAATAATATACGTGCACATCAATTCTCTACGATCCGCTTTTGAAGTTTGCCCTCTTGTTTGTGAAGCTCAGTCTCTCTCTCTCTCTATTAGTATCTTTTTGTTTTTGAGCTTCATACTCGTGCAAGAATACATCATCCTCCCTCTTCCAAAATACATTTTCTACCAATTAAAATATGTCTGCCCATATTAAAAATTGATATCTTGCTTCTCCCTGCATTGAGGTCAACAATTTTAGTTAAATATGACACATTTAAGTGCAATTCAAAAGGCACAAAAATATGAAAAGGCAGCCTATGAAAATATACATTCCATTCTCAAGCAAGAATGACCCATGACACACCCAAAAGTGAAACTACTTTTTTGTATTTCTGCTGTAAAGGTTGATCCCATGTGCTATTGGGGGCCACTTTCTTAATTACATCCATTGCAATATGTTTCTTATGAAAAGTGAGCTATTCTGTTTAGTCCCAATGTTTTGTACCTCTTCGGCACTCACAGATTGACTATAAACTAAAAAATTATTAACATATGCCATTCAACAAAGGAGGAGTAGTTTAGTTATATGGAAGGATCATGAATGAGCAGAAAATCCATTGCCAAGTAATTCCAAAACCCAAAGGCCGTGAGATTATAAATGGGAAAACTTTAAAAACTAATGAGAAAGAAAGAAGAGCACGAACATTGAGATTACTTGAATAACTTTTCTGAAAGAAAGCAGTCGAATGGTTTACCGTTACTGCTCTGAACTCAAAGAACGGTAGGTAGAAAATTATTATCAAGAAAAAATCCTAGTTGTTTTGATATGAACTCATGGGAATGAAATCCCTTAAACCCACAATCAATTTGAAGACTCACCCATGAAAGTCAAAATTAAGTCAATAGATCGAGAATCTAGACCAGTTGAGAACTCATTTCAATAATCTAGATTATATTAAAATCTAGACCCGTTGAAGAACATGTTTCAAGAACCCAGATTACAAGGAGGAACGCCACAAAGGTTATGATTTACCTTTGATAACTTCAAAAGTTCAATGAAGAACAAGATGAGTAAACTCAACTCACAATGAAAATTCAATATTGTCTAAAGTTTCAAATGAGGCTACAAAAAGAATTTAAACCAAACATAATTAAAATCCTAGCTAAAATAAAACTTCTTTTACCCAAAATGCTTCTGGATGAACAATGTCGCATCTACAGTAACACGATTACAGTACGCTATAGTAACCTTGTGATACAGCGGCTGGGAGAAGAACATAAGTAACTCAAGTGAAGTGTAGTGTTGTGAGAAAACCCTAAGTGGAAGGAACTGTCGGGACACAAGAAGGGTGGTCTAAAGCATGGGCTGTGAGTAGTGGAGTGCTGGGTCATCAAATGAAAAAATAAACATTGGCCGTGGGCTGTCTGAAGGCCTAACATCTATCTTGTTTTTATTTCAGTTAATCTAGTGTTGTAAGGGCCATGAGCCCATTTAAAGTAAGGACTTCTTAGTAATTCACTATTCTAGTATATTACCCTGTACGTGGGGTAGTGGGAGGGATATCAAAAAGAATATTATTTTGTTAGACTCTGGAGGTGCCTTCCCTCGAAGAAGGCGTGGTATCGTTCATCTTTCCATTCCATTCCCTTGAGGAAAATACAGTTATCCGTATTCACAAATATCAATCTTCTTCCATTTAATTCTAAACTATTACAAACCTCTTGAAACCCTAGTTTCTAAAAAAGAACTTTCCAAATAAGCCATTGGCCAAAATACAAGGTCTTCCCGAAAATCCTAGTTCATAAGAAATAAGACATGTGGGCCAAGCATCTTCAAGCCCACTTATTCTAAACTAATAAGATAAATTATTTAACCAAATTGGAAGCCTCCAATAACAATAGGCCCTATCTCTAAGTCATATCTTCCATAACTTAAATCAAGTGGATCAAAACTGGTTCTCCTTCTTTCAAGTCCATCTTGAGTGTTGGGCTCTTGCTTGCTTCATCCTAAGTGGATTGCACCAATCCTCGTATTGCTTCCTTGATCTTCTTAGTCCTTGATCTTATAATTGGCCCATGTAGAACTTGCAAAGGATCTTTAAGAGTAAGCCCACCTTAGTTCCCATCATTCCCTCTCTCCTCAAAAGGATTCGACTACGAATCTTCACCTACATCAAAAGGAGAAAGATAAAAAACATTTAAAGTAGCAAAAACATTATACTCACCTGGAAGATCCACTTTATACGCATTGTCATTAATTTTCTCAAGAATTTGAAAAGATCCATCTCCTCGAGGATGCAACTTAGTCCTTCTATGGGCTGAGAATATTTCTTTGCACATGTGAACCCAAACCCAATCTCCCGGTTCAAAGATGACATGCCTTCGCCCTTTATTGGCTTGGGAAGCAACCATTTTCATTCTTTTGGCCAATTTGAAGTCGTACCCTCTCATGAAGTGACTTCACCAATTCCGCCTTCTTTTGTCCATCCAAGCTACTCCGGGATAGAACATCAGCAACAATGTTCTCCTTACCTTGCTTGTAACGGATGACATAGGGAAATGCCTCAATGTATTCCATCCATCTAGCATGCCTTTTATTCAACTTACCTTGACACTTGAGATGCTTCAATGATTAATGATCGGTGTGGATCACAAACTCCCTAGGCCACAGGTAGTGCTACCAAGTCTCTAATGCACGAACAAGAGCATAAAGCTCTTTGTCATAAGTATGGTACTTTAGGGATGCCCCACTTAGCTTTTCACTAAAGAAGGCTATTGGCCGCCTATCCTGCATAAAAAAAGGCTCAAATCCTTATTCCGGAGGCTTCACATTCAATCTCAAAAGTTTTGTTAAAATCAGGTAATGAAACACAGGTGCAGAGCACAATCTTTCTTTAATAGTGGCAAAAGCATTCTCTTGATTAGCCCCCTAATGAAACCCAACATTCTTGTTAATTACCTCAGTGAGGGGTGCAGCAATGGTGCTTAAATTTTTAACAAAACGTCGATAAAAGTTAGCTAAGTCATGAAAACTTCTTACCTCAGTGATGCTTTTTGGCATTAACCACTCCTTTATGGCCTTGACTTTTTCTTCATCCACCTCAATACCTCTTGTACTAACAACATAACCAAGAAAAACAACTTTTTCCATGCAAAAGGTACATTCTTGAAATTAGCATATAACTTTTTAGATCTTAACAAATCAAACACATATCTCAAATGCTCAATATGTTCATTTAAGTCCTTGTTGTACACTAGGATATCATCAAAGTACAAAACCACAAACTTGCCTATGAACGCACGTAGGACATGGTTTATTAATCTCATGAAAGTACTGGACGCATTTGTAAGTCCAAATGGCATAACCAACCATTCATAAAGCTTATACTTAGTCTTCAAAGCAGTTTTCCATTCATCACCCTCTTTTATTTTGATCTGATGGTACCCAATTTTAAGATCAATTTTACTGAAAATATATGAGCCATGCAATTCATAAAGCATATCATCTAATCTAGGAATGAGATGTCGATACTTTACCGTGATATTGTTGACCGCTCTGCAATCAACGCACATCCTCCACGTCCCATCATTCTTTGGCACTAGTAGCACTGGTACTGCACATGGGCTCATGCTCTCCCTCACGTACCCCTTGCTCATCAGATTCTCAACTTGCCTCTGAAGCTCATTTGTCTCCTCTAGATTACTCCTATAGGCTGGTCAGTTTGAAAAAGCAGCTTCGGGCACAAAATCAATGTGGTGCTCAATGTCTTTAATGGGTGGCAACTCATTAGGAATCTCCTCTGGGAATATAGTCTCAAACTCCTGCAACAAAGAAACATTCAAACTAGGAAGAGACTGGTTAGTTTCATCAAGACTAAGAACAAACTCTTTATAGACAAGAAAAATCATAGGGCGATTTGTAAAGGAAGCCCCCTTAACCTCACTCTCTCTTGCTTAGAAACTCGCTTTTGTCTTTCCTTTTCTCTCTGTAGACTCACTTTCTTTTTTCTCTTGTGGCTCCACTTGTTTTTCTTTACTCTCAGCCACCTCTCTACTTTCTTTTTCACTTTTTCTATTTTGCTTATTTTCACTCTTACTCTTTCTTTTTTTCTCAATTTCTTTTTCACTCTTTCTTTTTTGATCACTCGCATTTTCACTTTCTTTTTTTACCACTCTCATTTATACTCTTTCCTTTTTGAGCAACCTCACTTTTCAGTTTCAGTTGGTCCTCATAGACCTGACTTCGAGTTAAAGGAGCAAACTTGATTGTTTTGCCATTCTTTTCAAAACTGTACATGTTTTTTAACCCATTATGTGTCACCCTCCTATCATACTGTCACGACCTCCCAAACAAAATATGGCCAGCATGCATAGGTACAACATCACAAAGCACCTCAACCTGATACTTTCCAATAGAAAAAGTAACTAACATTTGTCTGTCCACCCTAACCTCCCTACAGTCATTCAACCACTGCAATTTGTATGGTCTAGAGTGTTTTAAAGTTGGTAAATTCAATTTCTCAATCAAAGTAGTGCTAGCCACATTACTACAACTCCCCCATCAATGATCATACTACATACCTTATTGTTGACATTGCATCTAGTATGGAAAATGTTCTCTCTGTGTTGCTTTGCATCATCCACCTTAATGTGTGTATTGCGAGTACGTCTGGCAACAAGAGACTCACCTGTCACGGGGTATACCACTCCATCATCATCATCACTAGCATCAACCAACTCAAGCACCTCATCACTATCATCCTCACTCTCAGTCATCGCCTTCCCATTGTCACGCATAATCATCACTCTCCTGTTTGGACATTGAGAAGCGATGTGTCTTGAACCCAAACACTTAAAACATTTAATATCTCTATTTCATGAAGGTTGGGATTCTACCTTGGGTTTGTTACTAGTTCCCTCATCTTTTCTCTTAGGTGGTTCGGTCTTTCTCTTTGCCTCAGCTGGATCATTCCTATCCCACTTTGATTTTCAGTAGTGCTAGAAACCGAAGTGTACCTTGCTGTCCCTTTTCTCTTTAACTGCCTCTCCACCTTCATAGCCATGTGCACCATGTCCTCTACCTCCACATAATATTGCAATTCAATTATATCGGCTATGTCCCTATTCAAACCACTCAAAAATCTAGCCATGGTGGCCTCCCGGTCCTTCTCTACATTAGCTCTAATCATCGTCACTCCATCTCCTTATGGTAATCATCCACACTCCAAGACCCCTGTGTAAGATTTTGGAGCTTTTGGTAAAGGTCCCAATAGTAGTGGCTAGGTACAAATTTCAGCCTCATGAGAGATTTCAACTCTCCCCACGTCTCCATAGGCCTCTCATAATTCCTCCTCCTATTGGTCACTAATTGATCCCACTAAATAATAGCATAATCAGTGAACTCAATTACTGTCAACTTCACTTTCTTCTCTTTAGAGTAATTATGACAATCAAACACCAACTATATTTTTTTCTCACACTCTAGATAAACCTTTGGGTCAATTCTACATTGAAAAGATGGTACTTTCATTTTGATGCTCCCAATGTCTCTATCTATACCATCCCGACCCCTTAGGTTCCCCTCAAGTCCTCTTTCACACCTAACTCTTCTATGTCTATCCAACCCAACTTCAGATGCTAAGTCTTTCTCATCTTCACTGAGACTCATTCATTCTCATACTCATTTTCAACCCTAGGCTCACGTCGCCTCCTACTCTCCTACCTTGCAAATTTCTAATCGCTGCTTCTTGATGATTCATCATATCCCTCACTTCACTCAACACAAAGTTCAACTGCTCAAACTGTTGTTGCATGGCTTGCAACACAAAGGATGAGTTATCTGCCCTCCCCCTTGGTGATGAGCCACTCAGGTGAGACATTGTAAAGTGCTGCACAAAATAATGTTAGTGGTAAAAAAAAACCTCACACACTCTCTTTTGTGTTTACACTCAAGTAATGGCACTCTACTCGTGTTTCACTCTTAATTGAATTTTTATTATATAATAATCTCACACTCTCTTGCATTTTACCTCAAGAGTTTTCCCACTCGAGTTCTTTAAAAACTAGTTGAACTCAATCAAGACAATGCAACATTGTTTTATCCCACCTAGTAATTAGGTCCAAGAAACAAGAACAAGAGAAACACGGAAGGAATAAAAAAATGGCAAAAAATAAAGGAAATTATATGAATAAAATAGTAACTATAAGACAAGATACCAACTATAATGATGTATGCAGCCACTTTGATGAGAAGGCTCAAAAAAAAATTTTGGATCTTTTTTTTTTTCCTGGATGATTTTTTTTTTTCTAAATGATTTGTTTTTTTCTTTTATTATCTTTTCAGCAACTGATTTGATCACAATGAACAATAAGCAATTGACAAAACCTTACAATAACTCAAAAACCCTAGTATAAGAGTGATAAACGGCAACCCCTAGAATAAGAGATTTCAACCAACACAAACCCTAGAACAGTGAAATTCGGCAGCTCTAAGAATAGTGATAAAATTCGACAGCCATCTCTTTTTTTTTTCAACCCTAGAACAATGAAGTCCTAGAATTAAATTTAGAGATGCAAGAATTTAAAGATAGAATCAGACCTAATTGGAAACCTTGCTCTGCATACCAAATAATATGAACCCGTGAGAATGAAATCCCTTGAACCCACAATCAATTTGAAGATTCACCCAATAAAGTCAAAATCAAGTCAATGGATGACGAATCTAGACCCGTTGAGAACTCGTTTCAAGAACCTAAATTATATTAAATCTAGACCCGTTGAAAAACCTGTCTCAAGAACCTAAATTATAAGGAGGAACGCCATAAAAGTTGTGATTTACTTTTGATAACTTCAAAAGTTCAATTAAGAATAAGATGAGTAAACTCAACTCAGAATAAAAATTCAATATTGTCTAAAGTTTCAAATGAGGTTACGAAGAGTATTTAAGCCAACCCTAATTAAAACTCTAGCCAAAATAAAGCCCTTTTTACCCAAAATGCCCCTGGATGAACAATGTCGCGGCTACAATAACATCTTGAAACCCTAGTTCCTAAAAAGTAACTTTTCAAATAAGCCATTGGCCAAAATATAAGACCTTCCCGAATCCCTAGTTCATAAAAAATAAGACATGTGGACCAAACATCTTCAAACCCACTTATTCTAAACTAATAAAATAAATCTTTTAACCAAATTGAAAGCCTCCAATAACAATAAGTCTTATCTCTAAGTCATGCCTTCCACAGCTTGAATCAAGTAGATCAAAATTGGGTCTCCTTCTTTCAAGTCCATCTTGAGTGTTGGGTTCTTGCTAGTTTCATTTCAAGTAGATTGCACCAATCCTTGCATTACTTCATTGATCTTATTGGCCATTGATCTTGTAATTGGCTCATCTGGAACTTGCAAACGATCTTTAAGAGTAGGCCCACCTTGGTTCCAATCATGTTTAATTTTCCAAACACCTAACCCCAATAAATCACAAACCACATAAATTTTACTGATCATAATAGTAAAAAAAAACCCAAAAATAATGCATTGCCAGACACTAATTTCCATATCAATTCAGAAAATTAGTGTTCAAATAACACACAAAAACCAAGAATACCCCAAAAAAATCATGCTACCATTGCCAACCAAAATAGTAAAATAAAAATAAGAGTAAATATAGGGTACCGAATGGAAGCATGCTTACCAGTTTTGAAGGAAGACGCATGGGTAGGGAGAGGGGCCAGATTCGTGCGGGTTTGCCATGGCTTGGGACATATATGCACGGTGGGGGAGCGGCGCAAGGAGAGGAGGAGAATCCCATGGAGGAAGAGCAGCCCACAGGGGAGAGAAAATCCAAAAATTCATGAGGGCGTATAGAAAATTGGGAGAGGGGGGGAGGGCGTATGGGAAAATGGGTTGGGTGGGTGAGGTGAAAAATGAGATTGGGGGGGGGGGGGGGGGGGAGCAAATCGAAAGAGAGGGGGGTCAGGTGGAAAGAGCAGATTGAAAGGGGGGACGGGTAGGGGTGAAAAACTAAACCTTAGGCCTGGTTTTTGGGCAAAACTAACGCCGAGCATTGAGAGAAAAATGGGTGGAGCAACTGACCATAATTGATCGATGGAGAGTGGTAAAACCAGTCGGTTTTGTTTCAGCTGGTTGCCGTTGATTTATCGGCATGAACATTGGTTCCAACACTCAATAAATTTCTCAACACTTCAACAATACAGATTATAGATTCAACAACAAACATCAACTTTTATTTTCTTAATCATTAAGTAAAAAAAATTAAATACATGAAGAATTAAAATGAATGAATAAACTCAAGCAGCATACTATTCTTTCTCAAAAGATCAAACGTCTGGTTAGAAGGTTAATGGGAACTGGGAAATAATATTATTAAATTTTAGAATAGTTACAAACATTAATGATGTATTAAAATTATAATATTTACTTTTCAGATTATTTTGGCAAAAAAGAAACTAAAGTCTCCGTAAATATTACTTAAGCAAATAATTGCTCTCTTTTGTAGGGGAGAATGATATATAAAAATCTGAATATACAAAAATTAAATGATTATTTAAAAGCGTTCATAAATATATAATGAGCTCCAAGTTTAAATATAAAATAAAAAATAAAAATAGTTAATATGTAAATTGATCTCAACGTTCTTTCAACAAATAAAAGTCATTAATATATTATCACATCCCTTCTCAATATAGACTACCAAAAAACTTATAATAGTCTTCATTTTTTTTTTTGAAACATTGTCTCAACAGTATTAAAAGCTGAAAAGGTTTGTTCAATTTATTTTTTTCGAAACCTAGTCTTAATTCACTACAGGAAAAACGGACTTTTGTGACTAATTTATTGCAACCAAAAGACTATTCGCAACCAATTTTAGTTACAAATAATTATTTCGTTGGAATTAACTAATCGCAAATAAGTAATTTTATTGTAGTGTAATAATGTTTATGATTTAAAGTTTTTGGCTTTTCTATATTGTTCAACTTAAATTCTCAAAATAAAATGCAAAGAAAATGACTAATGAAAAGTCATATTTTGATATTCAAAACTAATTAATCGTATGTACAACATAATAAATTAAATTAAAATTTTGGGTTTATATGAGGAATCAATGAGCATATATATATATATATGTGTGTGCGCGCGCGCGCGTGTGTATATATATCTAATACTCTTTTATTACAAAAATCTCTTCATTCTTTTTTTAATAGGTTAAGATCAGTATGTAAATTTCCTTGGAGAAAATTAATTTAATTATTTTATTAAAATAAGTTTGAAATTTTTGAAAGTTGGAAACAAGCAGATAGAACAAACTTAAGCACATCATTTGCTACTTCTCTTTAAATTTTCACATATAAGAAATATTGTAATGGGCAGCGGCTTACAGCTACGGCTTTATGGGATTACTGTGACACCCCGGCCTCCACCTTGGCAAGGACCATGGCGCCTAGATGTTCACCACTTGAGTCACACACCCCACACATTGTGATAACAAAGTGTATGCTCACAAGCTCAATAAAGTGTACACACACACACATACACACACATATATATATATATATATATATCTATTATATATAAGTGCGAATGAAGTATGAATAGTATTTTTGCCTAACAGTTTTTCTTCCCATTTTGCCCCTGCTTCTATTCTCAAATTTCCGTTTTGCCTAGCTGTATTTGTACGTTTTTGTCCTTGGGCTTCTTTCTCCCTCGCGCGAGCCCTTCCTCCCCCATCCGTTTCTTCGTCCCCTCTAGTGCGCCAGCATGGCCAACACCACCCTAGCCGTTCTCTTCCCCTCCAACCTGCGTCCTTCCCCTTCCAATCTCAGCCCCTCTCATGCTGCTATTAACCGCCACAAAGGAATCCAAGCCACGTCCCTTTTTCGTTCCAACACCGCCGTCGCACCGCCGTTGGCCACCATCGGCCCTCCAGCCACCTAAACCACCGAACCTCAGCTTTGATCCGCCACCGTTGAAGCCCCTCTAACTCATTTTTCGATTTGAGTATTTTGGCCTCTAACCATCGCCCATGAGCCACCCGCAGCCAACCACAACCACCATTTGCTTCACCAACACCTCTAAGACATTCCCTAGCCATCCCAAGTTTTAGTTTGTTCCTATTCAAAATTTGGCAATTTTAGACCCACAACCGTAGTCCGAAATACACCATTACGTTGTTGTGCTGCCACCTCTTGCACCTCCTTGATCTTTCGAAAATTATATTTCATCATGTAAGTAATTTTTCAAAGAACTTTGTGAGATTTGAATATATTTTTGCACTAACAAATTTTTTACAGTCTGGTTGGTTGTGCCGGACTTTGAGTCTGAGGAGTATGAGGATCAGTTGGATGTGAGGATGTGTTGTTTATTTAATTAAATTATGCTTGCGTGCATTTATGTTGTGTTTGGCATCATGGCATTTATTGCATCATTTCATGCATGCTCATGTGTCATGAATGAAAACTAAGTTTTCATGTGAGAGATGATTTTTGGGTATGTTTGAAATAAATGGATTGAAAGGAATAAGAGAAAGGAAAATGAACTATAGGAATGGTGGTAAGCAGGGACGGTGGTAGAGTTTCACCTGTGATTCTCGCCTATGGTGCACGTGGTAGGGATGGTGATAAGTCCCGCCTGTAATTCCTGCCTATAATGTTAGCGGTAGGAATGGTGGTAAGTAGGAATGGTGGTAATCCCGCCTGCGATTCTCACCTGCACTGATTGATAAATGAATATGTTAGGACATTTTCTGGAAAAATGATGGTTTGTGGTTTAATGGATACGAGCACCATTTTTTGCAAAAATGGTTGGTTTATGCTTGGGCCATTTTCTAGAAAAATAGCGAATAGTATTTAATGACATGTTTTGGGTCAAATAAATTAATGAATATTAAATAATATTCTTAAAATAATAAAATCATTTAAATATATTAATTTTTTTAAAACTATATAATTTTCAAAACTCCAAAATATAAAAAGGTTTACTTGAAAATTTGTCTTTATTCAATAACACTACAAATACATCATTTAAAATGATTTTGGTAAAATATTTAGAAGATTTTAGAATACTTGACTCAATTTAAAAATCATTGGCTAGGTTTAAAATAAAGATATTGGATTTACAATGATTTTTTTTAAAGAAATGCTATTCATCATCTTCTTCTTTTGAAATCGCTTCATAAAAGAAATTACAGACTTTTGTCAAGCCATAGGACTTGAGAAAGAAAATCTGGAATACAATCCCACCACATATCAATGCTTTCCACATTTTTTGCATTTCTAGCTAACCTATGTGCAGCCATATTACCCTCCCTGTGCACATACACAAAATCACACTCAACAATACAGGATGAAAGAGCTTTTATTTCTCTGTATAATAACCCAAGATGTGAACCCTCCATGCTATTTTGCTGTAAAGCTTCCACCACCAACTAGCAATTAGATTCCACTAAAAGCTTTGGGATGCCCATACTCACGCACAACTGGAGGCCTCTAAATATAGCAGTTAACTCAATTGCTTCAGCATCCTCCACCTCATTCTCAGACTTACTAGCTGCCATCAACACATTGCCTTGATCATCTCTCAAGATTGCACCCAAACCAGATTTGTTCTTACCTTCGAAAATGGCACCATCGACATTCAACTTTAGCACACTGACTAGAGGGGCTTCCATCTATAGTGGTTCTTCATCTGAACATTTGATTGTGATCTAACCTCTTTAAAATTTCTAATCAACGCAACAACATTTTCTGCAACTACCTTTCGATTCAACAGTAACTGGTCATGTACCATCTTGTTCTATACCAAAAACTCCATGTCAAACAAAAAAATAGTGACAACTTCTCCCTTAATACACCCTCACAAAACTTCAGTGCAACCTCATGAAAATTCATTCTATCATCTATCACAAATTCTGGTAGCAATTCTTTCCAGACACCTTGAAGACAAACACAGCTAATCAAATCATGATAAGTATCCTCAACCTCAAGCAGAAACAACACTTCCTTTCAATTAAAATATGTCGTCTTAACAAGTTCTCTGTTGTAGGAAGCCCCTCTTTACATGCACGCCAAGCAAAGATTTTTATTTTACTTGGTACATTTATCTTCCATAGTTGTTTCTATAAAATCTTATGTGTCCCAGCCATTGATGATTCTGCAATACCAGACCCCATTCTTGCCTTTATAAATCGGTAACAGCTCTTAACGCTAAAGGATCCACGTCGCTCATGTGCCCAAACTCTTCTATCCATTGTAACTCCTTGACAAATCACAGCTTTAAGAATGTCAGCCACCACACTTGGATTGAGGAGAGCTCTAAGCTTATTTACGTTCCACATTCTTGTATCGTTATCAATAAGTGTAGCCACCATTTCTTCTTGTATATTTTCTGGTCTAGACACCCCTTCTGAAACAAGCTCAATGTGCCCCAGTATCCACTGATCACTCCAAATTCTAACATCTCTTCCGTCTCCAATTCTCCATTTACAACCTGCAAACATCCATTTCTTTGCTTCACATATACCTCTCCAAGTATAAGATGGAACATTTCCCAACCCAGCTTGCTGAAAACTAGAATGTAAAAAATATCTAGCTTTTAACAATCTGAAAATCAGAGAATTTTCATCATTCATCAGCCTCCATCGTTGTTTCGCCAATAGAGCTAAGTTAAAGACCCTAAGATCTTTAAACCCCATCCCTCCACACGACTTCATCTGACACATTTTAGACCAGCTGACCCAATAAATTTTCCTCTCCTCTCCCCTTTGTCCCCACTAAAACTTTGACATAAGACTCTCGAGCTCAGAATAAAGACTTGATGGCAAGAGAAAACAGCTCATCGAATAAGTTGGAATAGAAAGTGCCACTGATTTTAATAGCACTTCCTTCCCTCCTTGTGATAGTAGTTTCTCTTTCCAACATTGGAGCTTTTGCCAAACTTTCTATTTTATGGAGTGAAAAGCTCGATATCTTGACCTGCCCACAATGGGTGGGAGGTCTAGATACTTTTCATACTGTTGTATTTCACTATTCCCCCATAGCAATCTTATCTCTTCTCTAACCTCCCTAATAACATTTCCACTAAAAACCATGGCTGTTTTTTCCATGTTAATCTTTTGACCAGACACCTCTTCATATTTCTCAAGAACTTCTTGTACCCTTCTATTCTCCCCTACCTCAGCTTTGCAGAAAATGATACCATCACCAACAAACAACAAATGATATTTGGAGCACCCCTACAAATCTTTAGGCCAGAAATCTCCCCTCTTAGCCCAGCTTCTTTCAGTAATGTAGTCAAGCCTTCCGTGCATAGAAGAAAATGAAAAGGGGACAAAGGGTCCCCTTGTCTCAATCCTCTACTTGGAACAATAGGCCCTTTTGGATCACCATTTATCAACACAGAAAAAGAAACGGAGTTGATACATAGCATAATCATATCAATAAAATTTTGATTAAACCCCATAACCTCCATCATAGATTTTAGAAAACTCCATTTCACTCTATCATAGGCCTTACTCATATCTAACTTCAACGACATAAATCTCTTTTTCCCTCTCTTTTTTTGTTGCAAATAATGTACTAGCTCATAAGCTCTCTAAACATTATCAGTTATTAAACGATCGGGGACAAATGCACTTTGACTCTCCCCAATAACACAAGACATAACAGACTTCAACCTATTGGATAGTACCTTTGCAATCAATTTATAGACCACATTACAAAGACTGATAGGCCTATAATCACAAACTTTAGACCGAGACTTCTTTTTTGGGATAAGAGTGATATATGTGTGATTTAAGGAGGCTGGAAAAGAACCTGTATTTAGTGCATCCAAGACAGCTGAGATCACGCTTTCATCCACCACATGCCAGTATTTTTGGAAAAACACTAGGGACATTCCATCTAGACCCGGGGCTTTGGTGGGGTTCATTTGTTGTAGAGCTACCTTCACCTCTTCAACAAAATAAACCTTGCTCAACTCCTCATTCATACTGTTATCCACCCTACCAGCTAGAGACTCCAGAAAAGTCAATGAGCCCCTCGGGTTTGAAGTTGTGAACAGATTTCTTAAATAGTCAATGACAAGCATGTCCCTTCCTTCTGACTCATGCCACACCCCATTTTCATCTTGGAGTTTGCCTATCATATTCTTCCTTCACCTTTGTGAAGCCTTCATGTGAAAGTACTTGGAGTTGTGATCCCCTTCTTTGAGCCACAAAGCCTTTGATCGTTGTCTCCACATAACCTCCTCCCTTTCAAGCCATTTATGTACCTCATCCCATGCTATCTCTGATTCCTCTCTATTGTTCCCCAAATGGTCAGTTTCATGAAGCCTTAACAAGCCACTCACTGATACACTGAACCCCTTATCTGGGATTATACCAAGTAAATGGGTACCCATGAAAACCCAAATCCCTCAACCCACACTCTTCCACTACCTCCCGAAAAGCTGTAATTTGCCTCTCGAGGCGAGGTCGTCCACCCTTCTTCTCATGGTGGTATAAAACCTCATTAAAATCCCCCAGTATCAACCACGAATCCCCACTATTACGGCTTAGGGATCAAATCAAATCCCATGTTCCGTGACGTAAGTTAGAATCTCGGTTGTCGTAAATTCATGTTAAAAACCAGAAACTATTCCTTCCAGAATCACATTTTATCACCGCATCAATATGGGAAGTAGAGTAATTGAGAATAGATAAATCAATATCTCTTCGCCAAAGCATTGCTAAACCCTCTTTTTGTCTTCACATCACACACTAATATGTGATTTTTTTTTTCTTTGATGTGTAAACACACATAATTAAACATCAATATATATATGTTTAAACTAAATGGTAAAAATGAGAAATCACATGTTATTGTATAGTATAGGAGATGGTGAGCTGAATTTCTTTTTCTCTAATTCATTATTTATACTTTTTAAAGTAATTTCTTTGTTTAGAAAACAAAAAATCATGTAAAATTAAACTGGACAAACATGCAGGGCACGTTGTCCTTAATTTTCTAGTAGAATGTTAAACTGCGTACGCATAGAATACTCCTAATTTTATTAATGTCATTATAAGCAGCAATAGGACGAGTTTTTCTACGCCGAAGACGTCACTCTTGAACCTCAAAGCTGTTCAAAACATGTGTGCAGAATGAAAGGGACTTCTTCCGATCGATCCTCAGTTTCAGTTTATTAAAGTAGACATTATTTGCACATATTATCCAAGTCATGAAAGGTTCAAAAATCATTGACCGGAAAGGTTCAAAAATTATTTTTTAATATATTTTTTTAAAATTTTATAATATTATTAAACAATAATTTTTTAATCACTATACTGACAAAAAGGAAAACTTTTGATAACATTCATATTAAAATAAATGAATAAAACATTTAGAGCCGGTTTGGATTTATTATTATTTATAATTTTAACTTATAAATCTAATTATTATTTATAAATTATTTTAACTAATCTTATTTTATCTCTAAATTTAAACGGGATCTTAATTTTCATCTCTTTTGATAGTAATAAAGAGACGGATGCAAGATGATTTTACCCATGATTTCTTTTTTCAAAATTTATTTTTTCAAAAATATTACATTGGAAGCTAAAAATAAAAGCCGGATAGGATTGGTTCTAAAGATGACACCTCCAGCAAATTTTCTTGCACGTCTTGTCATATTTTTTTTTTGGTACGTGCCAGTAATGTTCCGTCTCTTGATGGCTTCTCTACGTGGGAGAACTATTTTTCTTTAAAAAAGTCGTTGGAACTAATTTTAAAAATTTTTTAAGTGCACTTATCGAATAATAAACAACTTTTTAATAACAAAATTCAATTCAAAGCTTAATTTACTATATATAAAAAAAAAAATTTACTATAATAAACAACTATTTTTGGTACGTGCCGTTAATGTTCGTCTCTTGCCGTCACCTACATTTATCTAATGCTTTGACTATCTCATTGTATATGCCATTAGCTTATTTCAGGGTGACACAATGCATTCATCACTTACCTACTTCTCTCCCATAATAAGCTTTAAAAAAGGACAATGTTATGGTCAGAAAGGTGATGCGTTGTACTGAAAATGTAAATTAATGTATTTTTATTTTTTAAACATTTTTTGAACCTCATATTACAAAAAAAAATTCACAAATTCATTAAAAAACAAAACACTTTCTTAATTATTAAATACAAAATAAATAAATAAACATATAAATTGATTAATACCTATAAAATCATCACAGCTACACAACAAATCTAAATCGATTAAAAATAATAAATTTAATTAGTTATATTTATTTTAATAGATCTTTAACGTTCTAGAAAATATAGTCAAGAAAAGAGATCCAAGTGTTCTGGGGTTACACAAACTTCACAATTAATCCGTTTTGTTGACTGCATGCACCCAAATCTCGTAGATAATCGTTCTTTCCAAAGCCTTCACCTTTCCTCCCATTTCGTTTTCATTGAATATTTGATTGTCCTGCATTAATATTTTAATTGTTATGAGGTAATTGTTGGGTCCACACTGATCTCTTTTGCACTGGTTTATACTCAAAACTATTTATTTTAGACCATTTTATATGTACTCAAACTATACCACTAAACTCATAACGTTAACTGCATTCAGCAGCAAGCAAATCATGGCCATCAACAAAATTAATACTCAAGACCTTTTTTTTTTTTTTTTGAGGGCAACTCAAGACCATATTTATACATATAGCAACGAATGGTGATCATCACGTTAAGATAATCTCAAAGAAACCCACCATAGAAAAAAGATATATTGTCTCGAATTTGAGTTTGTTAAATAGGAGAAAAATAAAGACACGAAACAAACTGATCTGTAATGTTTATTGCTCATTTAATATTTGAAGAGAGATAGATATATGGGTAGTAATAAATGTAGGACCAATTTGATGTGTATATATATATATATACTACAAGAAACTGTTTATTTGTGACTAGTTATTTTTAACAAAAATGATTATTTTTTGTCAAAATGAGTATGTGTTTGTCGCAAATAATCATTAACTATCTTCACAAATAATTTGTCACAAATATTTATTTTTCTTATTTATCTCTCTCTTATTTAAGGTCTTAATAATATGAGGAAACTTCGATCCCACCTTAACATTTTCACAAATTATTATCAAAGAAAAAAGCTATCGTTTTTATTAAAATATACTAGCGATTTATTCAATGAATAAATAAAATTTAGGCAAAACGAAAAGTTTGAATGATATGATCATGTACGTGTGCGTGGATTGTATGTCGACTTTTGTGAGTAAGGCTTCGTTTGGTTACTAAACTCACTCTAACTCATCTCAACTCATCGTTACAACTTTTTTAAATTCCAATATAAAATATAATAAACAATTCAACTTTTTCAAATTTCAAAATAATATTCTAATAATATTTTATCATCACAACTCAACTCAACTCAACTCAACTCACTTCAACATTCACACACACCCTAAGTATTATTGTTCTTAGTTTCTTTCTTTTTTTTCTTAATTCCTTATATATATAAATATACATATGTATATATATATATATATATTAATTTTTCCATCATAAGGGTTTAAATATTGCTGATTTTTTTTAGTTAGGGCTTGGTTAACAAAACTGATGATATAGTTCATATATAGAACTCGGTCTTAAATTTCCCGGATCAGACGTTCATATCATGAGGTGTTAAGAGTTAAATGACCGAAAAAAAATTAAAGTTTTTTTAAATAATTTCGCTATTATATATTACATGCTATACTTTTTACGATAGAAAATCATACGTGATTTGTTAAAAGCAAAAGGCTAGTGGGTTTTATTCTACTTATTATAAGTTCACAAAGGAAAATGTCTGATCTCTCTAATTGGTTCAAGTAGTATATATGTATATATAATCTTTCCTATATCTGTTAATTTGTTGTTGCTCAATTGGCCAATGCTCTTCTTTTATAATAACAAAGAGAAGAATCGTGGATTCTAGACCCCACGATTATGTTCTAATTTCTTTGTAAAAATAAAAAATAGATAAAAAAGTTGCCATGAAGACTATATATATAATAGGAATAGAAATGCATTATAGTAGCAATATGAAAACGATGACGTGGCAGGGTCCCTCTTTTTTATTCTACTAGGGTTAGAGATTTTTTTTTCGAACGAGTATGGTAGCCGCCTGGGGCCTCTATGGTGCCTCGGCATCAACTGGGCGACAAAGAACTTTTGCAAAAATGGTAAATCAAATCCCTCAACCAATTCCAGAAGTGGAGATATCAGTGCGAGCTCTGAAGGTTCTCGATGGTGTTCCGTATGTGTTTTTCACAAAGGAGGAGATCGATCGATCTGCACAACCGTTCCAGTTTTCCTTGGTGATGAAATTCCTGAGACAGAGACCATCACTGGATACGATCCGCGCGAGCTTTCATTCGCACACAATGGAGAGTGAATTTAGCCAGTAGTATCTGCCATGCTTAAGGCCAGGTATGTTTTTGTTCGATTTTCAACTAAATCTGATTTTATTAAAGCCTTTTCAAGGGAAAACAGTGAAGTCGAAGGAGTTCCGTACCGATTATTCCAATGGTATCCGGATTTTGAAGAAGAAACAGAACCCTCTCTAGTACCAGTTTGGATTACGTTACCAGGGGACTTCCACCTAATTATTATCTTGAAAGCTTCTTACGGAATATTACGATGCCTCTGGGTCAGTTCATTCGAAGGGACAATAGCACAAGATGTGCAACTCGAACGGATGGAGCTCGGGTATGTATAAAAATGGATGCCTCTAAGATCCCGCTGGAATCATTCTGGATAGGTATGCCCCATCAAGCCGCTAGCAGATTATAGGAAGTGGTATACAAAAATCTCCCGGCATATTGCTGTCGTTGCTAATTGCAAGGACATAATAGCATGACATGTAAATGGGATGGAGGGTTGAAGATTCAACCGCAGGGAGAAGAAGGAAAAGATAAGAAAATTTGGGTAAGGAAAGAGAGGGAAATCGAGAGGGCATAGGGAGCAGGACAGGGCAGAGTCGAGCAAAAGACTTGAGATTATTGAGCTAGAGGAAGACTCTTTGGGAAAAAAATGAAGTTATTGTGGAGGAAAAAGGAGAGAAAACAGAGGAAGAAAACGTTCTTAAAATCTCGGGTTTACAAGAGGAAGATATGGAGGGTAACGTAGAAGAAGTATACACGGAGGAAGTCAATTGTAGAGAAAAGGAGAAAATTCGGGTATGCGATGAACAGCTAGTACAACAACAGGGTATTATTGAAGAACAAGAGGAAATTGGTGAAGAGGAATCCGGAGGAAATGAGGCAATGACAGAAAAAATTGTTGACTCCAGAGAAAAAGAGGTAACTGAGGATCCATTCGTGCCACAAGCGACTTCAGAACTATTTGGCTCCTTAGAAGTAGTGGGAGAAACTCAATTTGGAAGAGCGACGGTAATTGTAAAGGAAGCTAAAGATTCTGAAGAGGACGTGTGTGAGGAGGATGCAATGTTTTTCTCAGATTCGGAGATTGTGGAAGGAGACAAGAATGTTGGCAAAGGCAAGGAAAATCTATCTGATTCTGAAAGTTTTGAGATACACAAAGGAGGAAATAGTCAAAGGAGATCCAAAAGGGCTAAGAGCAAGCCCTTGAGACTAAACTTATAATGAAGCCTATATTTTTCTGGAACATTCGGGGGATGGGGACTTCTAAGAATAGGCTTAACAAATTGGTGAGAAAGCATAAACCCGGGATTATTGCTTTGGCTGAGCCATTTTTATCACAAGGACATATGGAGAGTTTCAAAAATAAAATGTAGTTTGAGGGTGGTTTATCAAATGAAGTGAAAGGGGGGAAATTGTGGATCCTATGGGCCCAAGGGGTTTAGGTTGATTTGGTGGAGATGACAAACCAATTAATAACTGTGAATACTGAGATGTATAATAAGAAAGTTTGTATATCCTTCTTATACGCAAAATGCACACAGGTGGAGCGTAGGCATTTATGGCTATCCATAGCAAATGGGGTAAGGGGATCTACCCCGTGGTTTGTTTTGGAAGACTTTAACATCATTAGAAACGATCTGGAACGAAGGGGTGGTAGACCTAGACACTTATTGGCAATGGAGGAATTTAATACATGTATTGATTCGACTGGCTTATCGGATATAAGATATTTTGGTAATCAATTATCATGGTGTAATGGGCATAAAGGGATGGCCCGGAGTTGGGCGTGCATAGACAGGGTGCTAATTAGCGCTGAGGTGCTTACGATCTTTCCAGAGGTGCATTTGACTTATTTGTCCAGAAGTACATCTGACCATGCTCCACTTGTAATCTATATAAAAAAGGCATCTACACCGTATGGTTATCCGCCCTTTAAATTTCAGCAAATGTGGGTCACTCTCGAATCTTTTATGCCATGTGTGGCAGGTGTTTGGGAGGAGGGGGTTCAAGAGAGTGGGAAGGCATGTCTCACCAAAAAGTTGACGAAACTAAAAAGCATTTTGCGTGTTTGGAATAGAGAGGTTTTTGGGTTTACGGAACTACATATTACTCAATTGGAGGAAAAAATTCTAAAGCTAGAGGAGAAAATGCAGGTTGGCTTTAATGACGAAAATGAGCATGAATATCTAATAGCTAAAAGTGAATTGGATACTTGGCTGGTTCGAGGAGAAATTAGATTGCGGCAACAAGCCAAACAATCTTGGCTTGAAAAAAGAGAAGCCAGTGCAAAATTTTCCAGGCTCTTAATACTAGGGCCAAGATGCAGGTTCAGGAAATGAAGTTACAAGATGGTAAATGGCTGAAGACGGAGGAAGAAATTCATGATGGTGCAGTGCAACACTTCAGCCACCTTTTCGCTCATAAACAGGTGGGGACTCTTCCAGATCTATCAAAATTGGTACACCAAGTTATTACGGATGAAGAGAATGAGAGGTTGTGTAAACTTCCTTCAGCCCAAGAAGTTAAAGATGTAGTTTTTTCCATTCTAGTTGATAGTAGAGTCTAGGGCCAGATGGGTTCGGGTCTGGCTTTTTCCAAGTTTGTTGGCACATGGTTTGTACTGATGTGATGGGCACGGTGCAGGAATTTTTCTTTGGGGCTAATCTCCCATTGAATTTTGCAGCATCTTACTTGACTCTTATTCCTAAGGTGGAGGCGCCAACAAGTTTCAAAAAGTTTAAACCAATTAGCCTTTGCTCGGTTTTTTATAGAATTTGTTCTAAAATCTTGGTTAATTGGCTGGCTCCACTACCCTCAAGTATCATATCTCCAGAACAAGGAGCTTTTATTGAAGGCCGAAGTATTCTAGATAATATAAGCCTCACACAAGAGTTGGTCCATAGTATCAATAAACCTGCTTAGGGGGGTAATATCATCCTTAAGCTTGATATGACAAAAACATTTGATAGTGTTGATTGGGAATTTCGGCTACATGTGATGGCTCAATTCGGTTTTTCCAGCCAAGTGTGTGGTTTGATTAGGCAGTGCATTTCCAGTCCTTGGTTTTCTGTAGTCATAAATAGAGTCCCTCTGGGTTTCTTTAAAAGTGGTCGAGGAATAAAGACAAGGGGATCCTATATCACCTTACCTGTTTATAATTGTTGAGGAGATCCTCTCAAGATTGCTTAAGGCAAAAATTGAAGAAAAGAAAATTGGAATCGTCATGCAACCTAGAGGAACTCCTTTGATATCGCACATGCTATATGTCGATGATATAGTTGTTTTTGCTAATGGGAGCAAAGCATCCGTGAGAGCCATAGTGGATATTCTGACTATCTATGAGGAATGGTTGTGCCAAAAGGTGAGTAAGGAAAAATCTTCTATAACTTTTTCTAAACATGTCACGAATGCTAGACGGAGATCTATTCTAAGAAGCACTAGATTTGTGGAAGGTGAAATGCCTTTAAAATATTTGGGAGTGCCAATAATCTCTGGGAGAATGAAAGCAATATATTTAGAGGAGATGGTTGGAAAACTTATGGCGAGAATCGAAGGGTGGAAAAATAAATTTCTAGCAAATGGGGCCCGTGTGCTCCTGTTAAAGTTTGTTCTAATGAGTCTTCCCACATACTTACTCTCTTCTGTATATGTACCTGCGCCTGTGCTGAAAAGTATAAATAGAAGTTTTAGCAACTTTTTCTGGGGTGTACAGGAAGGAAAGCCAAAAAAGCATTGGAAGGCATGGAAAAAACTACGCTTACAACAGAAGAAGGTGGAATGGGGTTTAGCAATTTTAAAGATGTTCAAAAGTCACTCTTCATGAAATTTGCGTGTAAGCTCATGGTGGAAGACTTTTTGTGGAAAATTTTTTTCAAAGCTAAGTATGTAAGAAACAATCATATTTCTCCTGTGGATCAAGGGAAAGGCACCAGATTTTGGAGGAGGGTATCCTCGTGTATTCCGGAAGTTTTAAACCTATCCAAATGGAAGATAAGGGATGTAAATGTATCTTTCTGGTTTGATAAATGGCTGGATGATGCTCCCTTAGTACGGTTACCATGGGTGCCTCCACAAGTCTTAAAATTAAAGATTGCAAAATAGATATAGATATGTTACATTGGATGTTGGGGGGAGAAATGGCTGAAAATGTGTTGGAAAAGTGTTGGAGGTTCTTAGTAAAAGCAAGTATGGATCAGATTTATTGGTATGGACTACTAATACTGACGAAAAATTTTCTACAAAGAGTGCATGGAACTGTATTCGAGTAAGAGCCCCAAAGGTAAGATGGTCAGATTGGATATGACATTCTTGCCTACCAAAAAATATTTCTGTTACTATGTGGAAAGTTTTCAATAATGCTCTAAGTGTGGATGACAGACTAAGAAAGCGGGGCATCCCCATAGTTTCAAAATGCGACTGTTGCCTTAATGGTGGATATGAAGATATAAACCGCGTGCTAGCACTAGGTGATATAGCACAAGAAATTTGGAGATGAGCATATGCGCAAGTGGGACTAGGTAGAGTGGCAGGCTGCTCTTGGAATCAGTTAGTAGAGGGCTGGTTCTCCAAAGCAAAAAAGTCTTCTCAAATGGGGCAACTACTGGGTATTATTCCGTCTATTGTGACTTGGTGTCTTTGGTTGAGAAAGTGTAGCGCACGGATGGAAGGAGTAAAAGAGTCAGCTGAAACGATATGGTTCAAGATTAAGATATGGATTGCAAAAGTGGGAGAAAAACCCAAAGCGGGGAAATTATTGTCGAGACAAGACGAAGTAATTCTTATGAAGCTCAATATCCCTATTAAAACGCTGAAAAGATCAACTCCAAAACTGATTCGATGGACAAGGCCTGAATTGGAACGACATAAGCTGAATGTTGATGGAAGCTCAACTGGAAATCCTGGTGATGCAGGGGTTGGTGGTGTGATTAGAGATGCACATGGTGACTTGCGCATGGCCTTCTCGGTACACCTTGGAAAGGGTACTAATAACTATACTGAATTGTTGGGTCATTTACATGGTTTGCGATTAGTTAAAAAGATGGGAGTGGTTCATATTGATCTGGAATTAGATTCAAGGTTGGTGGTCAGATGGTTGAATACTTCAAGCTGTGCAGTGTGGTATTTAGAAGATTATTGGGATGAAATAATAGACCTCTTAAAAGGATTAGATCCTAAAGTTACGCATATATATAGGGAAGGGAATGCTTCGGCGGAATTTTTACCAGACTAGGAGCGAGAGGATGCACCCAACAATGGCTCCCTCGAGATATTCCTTCCATACTCAAAAGGGAAATTAAGAATGGACAAGCTTGGCTTGCCCTATGTTAGGCTTGTTTAAGGAAATGTTTTCTGGTGGTTTCTGTTTGTTGTCTGGAATGGAGGTTATATACTTAGTATGTTAAGTTTCTGGTTTGTATGTTGTTGAAATGTGTTTTTTGATGTACAAGGTTTTCCTCCGCCATAAGTGAGGCTTATTAATACAGTATGAAGGTTCCGTCCTCCTAATACCAAAAAAAAAAAAAAAAAAGGAAGAGAAATACATTAGTCATAAAGAAGTTAGAGATCTCACAAAAATAAACTTACAAGCTGACGTGGCTAGATATGGTAGTAATTAGATTATAAAACTACTTTTATTGTAAAAATAAATCTAACGAATCATATAAAGTCATGTCACATTTTTAGTAATTATTGAACAAATTGATGTCTCATCTTCTGCTTGATCATTCAATTATGTGTATCAAATTTAGTTCATAAAGATATAAATACAATATTAAATGTTGTAAAAGCTTCGAATTGAATCATCTAATTTGATTAAAAATTATTAAATATTCAACCCGTTTTGACAATGCATGTCTATTTTACATGTACAGCCGAAACTGCATACTTATGACAAGAAACGGATAGAAAGTTGAAGTTCACAGACAACAACACGTACACCAAAATCTTGGTGGACTGATCTACTCCTTCAGCAGTGCTACATCGTATAGTTTTATATTTTTTTTTTCTTAAAAAGAAATTTATAACATCATTAAAAAATATTTTTTTAATCATTAATTTAAAAAAAAAAATTATCAGACCGAACTGTCGGTGAAAGTAGTTTTTCCTCATCCTTTACGAAAAGCCGACAAATTAATGTCACAGCTGTGTCTTCTCCAAGCACAGAATGTCGGACTCGATGAGTCGAATCGAAGGAAATGGGTGGGGTATGTAATGCACTGCATATATAAGTTCTTGTATCTGTTCTTGGTCAATAAAATTGGTTGAAAATGGGTCTCATTTTGTTCGCACGCGAAGGGTTATTTACTAGGTTAATCAATCACCTCTCGTTCAATAAGTAAAATATTTGTCATCAAATATAATGTTAACACATAATTGGTCAATCATAATCTGTATCAGTTTTATTTGACAATTTGCTCTCATCATCTGTAGATTCTTCAGATGATTCAACATTTTCTTCAACTGTCGCATCAACAATTTCAGCCTCAATATCTTCTTTATTTAATGGAATCATTTCATACTGGCTCAAATCTACAAACAAATTTAAGGCGAGTTGACTCTCTTGGTATGCTTCTTGAGTAGAGGGGTCATCTTCTTCTTCATCTTGTCTTTCTGCCTGAGAGATAACATCATATATATTTCTTGGAGAATATTTTTGTACTACTCGCCATTAATTTTCTAACTTTGGGTCATCTAAGTAGAATACTTGAGATGCTTGAGAAGCCAAAATAAAAGGATCTTCATACCTTTTTTTGATGTATTAACACTTAAAAAATATTTATTATCACGGACTCCAGTACGATGATTGCTTAAATCCCACTAATCACACTTAAACAGATACACCGCAAGCTCTAATATTTCATTCCAATTATATCGACAATAACTCCATAGAAATCAATATTTTCTCCATCATGACTTCCTTCAACTAGGACACCACTATTTTGGGTTTTCCTATAACAATCTCGATTCATTGTGTGATACCTTCTTTCCCGAGAAATACATGCAGAATATCAAGCAGCGCATCTCGATGGGCCACGCGCCAATACATACAGTTCATCCGATATATCATTTGGATTAGATGATACTATAGTTTAGTAACATCGTAATATCATATTATAATATATAATTGATAGTGTCATCTAATTAGACTATAACTAAAATATATTATGTTAATATATTAGACTATATATAACATATATATAATATCATATATAGGGTCATCTAATTAGACTACAACTAAAATATATTATGTTAATATATTAAACTATATATATAACATATATATAGTATCATATATAGTGTAATCTATAGTACTAGCATAGATATTGTCATCTAATTAAATCATAACTAAAATATAATATTAATATATTAGACTATATAGATAACATATATATAGTATCATATATAGTGTCATCTAATTAGATTATAACTAAAATATATTATGTTAATATATTAGACTATATATATAACATATACATAGTATCATATATAATGTCATCTATAGTGCTAGCATATATAGTGTCATCTAATTAGACCATAAATACTTAATTAATATCTTAATATATTAGACTATAGATAACATATATATAGTATCATATATAGTGTCATCTAATTAGACTATAACTAAAATAAATAGTTTTAATATATTAGTATAATATTTAAATGTATTGAAGTAAACCGTTCGAACGTATTTTAACCGTTCAAACGGTATCACATTAATAAGTTCTCGCGGACGGTCATTTTCACGGACGTTCGAACTATTAACAAAACTTCATTTTCTCCAAGTGAACCGTCCATCTCCGCCGTTTAAAACCGCCGTCGCCACCGCAAACAGTACCCAGTCGAAGCCTCTTCCTCTAAGCACCGATATGCTATTTTTCTAACTATTTTACCGTTTGTATTTAGTTTTTTGATGGATTATTTGTTTAAATTAGGATAAAACAATTTATCCATCAATACTCACCGTAGATTTGCATAAATCCATTGTAGGAGGGTTTATTTAAGTCTCTTTGTATCTGTTGGTTGAAAAATCGATGGAATCGAAGGATTCCATGGATTTCAATGGTTGAGTCGACTCAGCGTCGTCGCTGAGTTAGATTCGCATACCGTTCGAACGCTGGTTAGGGCGTTCGAACGGTACTAACCAAACATGTAGTTTACCGTTCGACCATTGTTTTATACGTTCGAACGGTATACAAGCCAAACAGGTTTGCATACCGTTCGAACACTATTTTAAGCGTTCGAACGGAATAATTAATTTTAATAATATTAGTGAATCGATATTTTTATTCCATATTGTAGTTCTATTAAATCTTAACGAGAATAGATATTATATTATAATTAAATTAATCTAGAAATTTATCACATTTTGTTAAATATTTAATTTCTATTAATATTAATCTAATTTCTATTAAATAATGTGATATTATTTTTATAAAATTATGTTGTTCACAATGTCTCACTTTATTAAATTACTATTCGTATGTAATTTAGTGATTAGTTATTTATTATATTTTTATCGTTAATGTTGTATTGACAAACTCTTTAATTGTAAATTTCAGGTTGATTAAAATGTCTTCTTCTAGGGTGGGACGTAAGCGACGCAATCCAACTGAGACTAGTATTAGTCCAGGCAAGGAGAGGACTGTTTCACTAGAGCGACAAGTGAAGCTTTTTGACTTCTAGAGTCTTGTCTGGGAGGGTCATTCCCTGCCATCAGTCTTCAGTGATTGTGGTTGGGAACCTATCTTAGATGAGCGAGAGGTATCATGGGGGACCGTCTCCTATATTGACATTGTTTTTGAGTTCTATAGAGAGCTCGGTGGTGCCAGCCCAGATGACAGAGGGGCATACAGGATCTCTGACCGAGGAGTTTCAGTTGTATTTTCACGGGACGGGCTGAGCATCTCGGTGTTCCTAGGCTGCCAGATGCATATCCGAACGTGGTGACTAGAGAGTCTGATCCTTCAGCTGAGGCGGAGACAGTTGAGGAGGAGGCACCAGTTTATACAGATGAGGTCGATACCCTTACTGATCATGAGGTGAGGGATTTGGTTGTTGGTCCAGATGCTCCCCCGTATGACGGGACGAAGAGCATCAAGCAGGCAGATCTATCTTCTTTCTTCAAGATCTTGAATTTGATCATCGTGAACAATATTGACCCTCGGCAGTACAAGACAGAGGTTGGCATTGACCGGACGAAATTTATGATACGGGTCACTCATGGTATTCCTATCGACCTGGTGGGGTATATATTCAATAGGATTCGATCAGAGTCCCGGTACATTTCGACAGATATACTGTCATTCGAGATCCTGATCACCCGATTTCTGCTATTTGCTGGTGTCATGCCTGATGTTGCCGAGCGTAAACGGGAGCCGATGGGACCAATCAACAGCACCACCCTCTCACGCAGCACGGGACACTCGAGACTGTGTCTTCGTGGACATGTTTCAAACCCGGTTGATCCTCAGAGAGATGCACAGCTGGGAGATCATGGAGTATCGACCGCTGGGACATCCAGACAGACCAAGATGTCAGTACATAGCGCTACTCATGAGGACATGGCCGAGGTCGTGCTTGCAGCGATCAGCGGACAGACATCAGCATTGATCGATACAGTGCGTATGGAGGTCTGTTTTGCTGTGTTTGAGTTTCGTACATAGATTACTGGTACCATTTCTGAGTTACGCGACTCAGGTCACCATCAGTACTCAATTAACACAGATAGAGGAACGCTTAGCTGCAGTCGAGGAAGTGTGCAAAGAGTTGGGGTCTTAGTACTTTCTATCTTTTGTTTATTTATTTTTTTTGTTTTTAGAATGGACAATATTTAGTATTTTGTAAATTTAGTATTTAATTATGAATTAGTATTAGTTTATATTTTCTAAACTAATTATTGATTGATATTATTCCTATTATTTAATTGATAAATTTTTTTATAATTACTAGTTAATATAAATATAATTCTCTTAAAAAAAACATATGATCACCATTCGAACCATGCAAATAACGTTCGAACGCTGAATATTTTACGTTCGAATGGTAGATCAATTTTCCGCTATAATAATCTTACTTAATGCGCCAAATTCCATGTTCGAACAGTGCTGATTTATCATTCGAACGGTTAATTTGTACGTTCAAACGTAAAGCATTTTCCCGTTATAATACTTATACTTAACGCGCTAAAATGTACGTTCGAACAGTGCTAATTAATCATTCGAACGGTTAAAATTGTTCGTTCGAACGAACGTTAAAACATTACATTAGAACGGTTTCATTATTAGGGACAAAATATTTTGTCCCTAATTATCCCTTCGAACGCGTTCGAACGGAATTGTTCTCCCATCATTGTTTTGGGAGGAAATATGAAATTCGTCCCTAAATCTCACTTTTTGGGATGATTTTCATTTCGTTCCAAAAGAAAATCGTCTCAAAAAGTCTTTTTTGTTGTAGTGATAATTACTTTATTTAGACTTGTTTATTAGTAATATATAAATATATATATAGGAGCAGAACCAGAAAATCTAGTATGAGGGGGTCAAGTTAAAAAAAAATAATTTTGGGAGGGTCAATTACTAATTTTGTATAGTCTACTTTATAAATGTGACGCCCCGGCTCCCAAGTACGGAAATGCGAGAATCGTGACGTCGGGATGATGACAACATGGGTCACACATCCCAACGATAGTGCCAAGTGTGTGTAAATGCAAAAGTGCACAACAAAAGTCGCAGCGGATAATATAAATAAGTCAACTAAGTATCAAAAATTTAAATACAAATATTCAAAACAAATTACCTTTAAAAAGTTATACAGTCATCCCAAAATATATTACAAAAGGCAAATACATAAACAAGTGATGAAATGAATCTCGACACACGAGAGCAACCCCAGGTTACTCCTCCAACAGAGCCAAAGCCTAAGGCTCGTCATCCTCATCTGCATCAAAATCTACGATACCATAAAATGGTACCACAGGTAAGTAATAATCCAAACAACCCTCGGGATAAAAATACATTAATGCAACCAACAAACAGATCCCAAAACCTCATTTATCGGACACTGTAGGTGGAAATCACAAGTGGGACTATACCACAATCTGTACAGTTCTTTTTCACACAAGAGATACTCATCAGAGCACTGTAGGCAAGAATCACAGGCGGGACTCTACCACCATCCCTACCGCGTGCACCGTAGGCAGGAATCGCAGGCGAGACTACACCACCATTCCTGCTTACCACCATCCCTACCGCGTGCACTATAGGCGGGAATCGCAAGCGGGACTATACCACCATCTCTGCTTACCACCATCCCTACAGTCTCTTTTCCTTTCTCTCAAACCAGTCAAACCAATCATTTCAAACATACTCAAAATCATTTCTCACATGAAAATCCAGTTTTTAAATAAACACATGAACATGTATGCAATCATGAAAAAATCCAGTTTTCAGTTACAAACATGGACATGTGTGCAAATGCAATGAACAAGACACGATACTAACATCCAACAACTAACAAATGTCAACACAATCCAATCACACAATCTCCATTCTCTAATCCATCCAACCTCCTACTCCTCGAACTCAGTCCGGTATAACCAACCAGTTTACAGTAAAATGAGTTAGTGCAAAAATACATTTAAATCACGAAAGTTCTTTGGGAAAATACTTACAGCGCTATATAATAATTTTTGACGGATCACGGAGCTGCAATAAGTGGCAACACAACAACAGAACAGTGCAAAATGCACTGTGGCCGTGGTTATCAAAAACTCACTTTTGAACGGAGACAAACCAAGATTCGAGATTGATAGGGAATGACTTAGAGATGTCGGTGAAGCCAATGGTGGTGGTGGTTGGCAGTGGGTGGCGGCGTAGAGGGCGGTTAAAGGCTAAAATATCCAAAATGGAAACATTGATGGTGGGGTTTCACCGGTGGCCGATTGGGGTTGAGGATGGGTGCATTGGGTTGCTATGAGGTCGAGGATGAAGTGGTGAAGAAATGGTGGCCGGAGGTGGCGCGATGGCGGCGCGTGAACACAAGAGGTGCCGCGGCTTTGGGTCGTGCGTGGGGACAAACGAAGGCGCGAGAGGAGCTGGGAATGGAGGGGGGTGGTCGCCGGAGGGTGGGCAAGGTCGTGGGCTGGGCGGTGAGGCACACGGCGGCTCGCGGCGGTGGCTGGTTGGAAAAGAAGAAAACGCACAGGTGGAGGGAGAGATGGACTCGTGCACGTGGGAGGAAGCAGGGGTGGAAGGAAGAAAAAGAAGAAGAAAAAGAGGAAAGAGAAAAAGAAAAGAGGAGAAAGAAAAATAGAGGGAAAGAAATGAGATCCAATCCTCATATCTTGGGTCACAAAAATGATCTAATGAAAAAGATTTCAAAATAGCAAATAAAATAAAATAATTTAAACGTAGTGATTAAATGAATATAAAATAATTAAATCCAACAATAAACTAATTTAAAATAAAAATCAATTTAAATAATGAATAATAATTAATAACAAGAAAACACATTGAATTAACAATTAAAAAATCTTAAGATAATATAACATAAATCATCTAAAATTTAAAATAAGAAAACTCATAATCTTAATAAATACAATAATTTATTTAGTCAAAATACGCAATAGAGTATCACAAGATATCTTTATACGATACACATAATTCAACTATAAAAGTAGGAATCAGGACACGTATTCTGATGGTAAACATGCTACAGACTTCTACAGAGTGCAGCACGTATACGTTACTCGCGCGTGAGGCTGATAACCAAAGCTTCTAATTATTTATTTTATATACAAGGATATCTAGGACATCTATTTTTCTGTTTTTTTAATTAATTTGTTGAACTACAAGTCAATTTAAAAAAATATTGTTTAAAAGATATTAATTTGGAAAATAAAAAAATGCACAATAATTTTTTACATCTATTTTATAACTTTCTTTTAAAATGGTGGAAATGTTAGGGTTTTATTGGAATTATACTTGCTTGAATCAGTTAGAGTGAGCAATTTTCCTTCATGACACTACAACACAATTGCTTTTTAGTGACAGTTGAAAAATTGTGACAGTCTCCAAACCGTCACTAAAAATCCTTTTCTGTGACGATTTCTGGAAACCGTCACTAAAGACATATGAGATTTTTTTTACGTTCCAACGTATGGAAATTTTACGTTCGAACGTCACATATACGTTCGAACATTGTGGCGACTTACGTGCCAACATGAAATGTTTTGGTGCCAACGTTCAAATGTTAGTAATTAACGTTCGAACGTAAAATGTTTTGCGCCAACATGCGAACATTAATTACTAACGTTCAAACGTTGGCATCAATTTTAATTAAATATTACTCTAATTTAAAAATTATGTGATAATTTAAAAATTCAGTTAGAATGAGCAATTTTCCTTCATGAACTTCTAACATTAAAATCCTTTTAAGGTTCCTATTTCACACTTTAAGACACATCAGTTGCGGAAACTCCAATTGGTGAGTTAGTTCACTACAAGAAATAATCATATTGATGAAAAATAACTGATCACACATTTTTACTATTTTTTTGTTTTTATTTTTCCCAAGAGTTTTAACTGCGTTTTTTTTAATTACATTATATCATTGACCAATTCACTCAACCAGTAGATCGTTCAATGCTTGGCGGCTTCAAAGAAAGAACAGTACAAAACAGGGGCCAAATTATAAGTAGTAATATTTTGTGTAGATTTCATTGCGATGTGTTTAATTTTTTAACATTCATATGATTTAACTTTTTAGGTTAAAATGTATGAAATAGGTTGAGATGAGTCTTATCAATAATTGATTTGAGATGAGTTGAAATGAGTCGAGTTCGGTTTCAAACACAACCTAAACAGCTTGGAATTGCAACTCAAGTATCAATTAATGGTTGAGTTGCCAAATTATTTCAGAAGATGCAGTTTAGTTTATGTACTTGGAGGACTTGTAATTTGTAAAATTTGCTCGTTAAAATGCAGACGCAAAACATGCTTGTCCTTTAACATCATGGGCTATTTATTTCTCTGTATTTCAGCACGAATAACAAGACGGATCAGAAAGCATATATAATCATAGAACAAAAGCAAAAAGAAAAAGAAACCACTACAATGGGATCATCAGATCAGATCAGATCAGTCTTTTAGCCCTGCTCCTGTTATAGGGACAAAGGATGAATTTCAGCTTTCGGATCATCTGGATGTCAAATGAGGAACAAAAGGTCCTTATTTTCATTCTTTAAAGTAACAGTGTTGGATCTGTCTAGCTATTTGATTCTTGGAGATACATAGGCACGCACTGGATTCTTCATCACAATCAAGAACTTTACCTTTTCTGAAAGATCAACACCTTCCCCATCCACTGTTTTGAACTCAAAATTCCAGACCAGATTTGAAACAAAATACTGGAGGAGAAGCAATCCTAGTTTGTTCCCGGGACACTTCCTTCTCCCAGCACCAAAGGGCATCATCTTGAACGCTGTTACATCAGACACTTCTTCTCCAATGTCTTCACTAGTCAACAATCTCTCCGGCCTAAACTCCATGGGATTCTCCCACACGTTTGGATCTCTCCCGATCAGTGCTGTCACGATGTTCACCTTCGTGTCTTTTGGGATTGTGTAGCCGCCGAGCTCAACATCTTCCATGGCTGTGTGTGGAACCAACAAGGTGTTTGGAGGGTGAATTCTCAGAGTCTCGAGAACCACTGCTTTCAGATATGGAATCTTGTGCAAATCATCTTCCGATACTTCTTTCGCTCCTTTTGCAACCACCTCGCTGATTTCTGCAAAAAGTTTGGATTGAACTCGTGGGTGTTTCACTAAATATGCCAAAACCCACTGCAGCATCGTTGTACTTGTGTCGCCTCCTGCATTGATTAACTCCGAGCACAAGCTCAGAATATCTGCTTCTTCCACGTTACCTTTCTCTCCGGGTATTTTCAGGTCCAGTAAGGAATCTATGTAAGAAATCAGTTCGAATGCCTTGCCTCTCTCTTTGTTCAACTTCTTCCGGGCTCTGATCAATGGCAAAATCACATCATCTTGGTTCTTCAAGAATTGTAGGTACCTTTTCCAACGGTTTCTGAGAAGCAACTTCCCCAGTCTGGGCCAGGTAGCGAGCACAGTGAACTGCTCGTAAGAGACAAGAAATTGATATTGTATTCCTTCAACTTCTTTGATTTGAGTCTCGCTGAGTTCTCCGAAAGTCATGCGAATGAACAAGGAAAATAAAGCAGGGTGGATATGATCGAGCAGACGGACGGGCTGATTGAGCTTGGAAGATTCATGGAAGCCCTTGATCAATGAGTCCAAGACACGCTTGCGTTCAACAGAGTAAGATTTCAACGAAGTCGGGTGGAGAACTTCCGAAATGAGATTACGACGGAGGGCTTTCCAGGTTGGGCCAAAGGGGGATCCGCCGATATCTTTGTGGTTGTTGCTGAGAACAGAGCTAACGGGGACGACTGCAGGTCGGTTCGCAAAGGTGGCGCCGTGTCGAACAAGGGCTTGGTGGGCAAGGGTGTAGGAGGTGATGAAGATGAGGGGTTCAGAGCCCAGATAGACGGTGAGAATCGGGCCATACTTGTGGGAGAGATCATACATGAGAGATCTCAAATCAACCATGGATTTGGGAAGCAAATGAGGATTTCCTATGAAAGGCAGAGTTGGGGGTCCCGGCGGGAGATTGCCTTGGGAAACATTCTTCTTGGTGGTTTTGGAGGAAGAGAAAAAGCTGAAGAGTGATTTTAGGGAAAAACAGGCACAGAGAGAGATGAGGATGATGAACCAGACCTCCATGATCGATCAATCTCTAGAGTGCAGAGATGGAGCTTATCCCCGTTCTTAGGAGGTGATGAACATGTATGAGGTATTTTCTTCTGTATATATACAAAAAAACATGCACCAAGTTGCCACTAACGAATCCACAATGGCCTTCCAAATGTTGAGTGCGTCATCCATGCAAAAGTTTGACAATTTTCAAAGCTGCTCTATATTTTTGACTACTGGAAACAGGTGTTGAGTGTTGACCCACGTTTGTTGTTTCCAAAGTTCAACTTCAAAAGCCGCGACTGCGTCGATACGACGGCTTCGTTACATCTTTGTATCGCAAAAGTTCAAAACATTTTAGTCAATAATGAAGAAATAGAGATTGAGATATCTCAACTTATCTTATAATGATTATCTCATCATTATAAATTTTACAACTTCTCACATAAATGCAATAAATAATTTAATTTTTTAAATATTAAAATAATAGTAATATTAAAAAATAATATTTAAACAATATTTTATTGAACTTTCAACTTTTATCTCAACTCATCGCATCTCAACTCACTATCCAAATCTACCCTATCATTTTTTTTTGTATAAATATGGATTTCTCATTTTAAATAAGTTTGAAAAATAAATTTGTAAGTTTCTTTTAAAAGGAATCACTTTTTAGTTTAAAAATAAAAATAAATCATGACTAAAGGTAACCACTCCTTACACTATGTTTAGATGTTGAGATGAGTTGAGTTGAATTATAAATAATAGTATTTTGTGAGTTCTATCGAGATGAATTTAAATTTTTTAAGTTGAGATGAGTTTAACCTTTTAAGTTGAAATGTATGAAGTAGTTTGAGATGAGTTTAACTTTTTTATTGGAATTTGAAAAAATAACGAGTCCCATCAATTATTTGTCTGAGGAGTTGAGTTTGATTCAATAACCAAACACAACTAGACTGCTCGATCTGAGCCATCTATGAGCGTGGCCACCATCGAGTAGTCTTGAAAAGAAAATACCTCCTAGTAGATGGCTCTCGGGTGGCCATTGGCTCCGTTTGAATGTTAAGGTTATGTTTAGATGTTAAGATTACTTTCATTCATCATAAACTAATCATTGATGAGATTTACTACTTTTTTAATTTTACATAAAAAGTTAAACACATCAATCTATTTCATACATTCAAACACATATCTCAACCTATTTACATTCAAACACATCTCAATAAGACCCACAAAATACTACTATTCACAAATCAACTCAAATCATTTGAAATCACCTCAGCATCTAAATACGATCTAAAAATATCTCAGATCATCTGTGTATAATAGTAGTAAAATAATAGTAAATAATTTATAAATAATAGTGAACTGTTTGTGAACTGTTTGTGATAACCAAGTATTAAATTCGAATAAGCCATTTTTTAAGATGGAGGAGTACATTCTTAGAATTCCATCTATAAAACTAGACCTTCAGTTTTATTAATTGAACATGCTAAAGAATAGGAAAAGTATATCATTTATCAATTCTACAGATGATTCACCTCAATTCTCTAATTGTTTTTAATATTTATGTATTTGTATATTATAATAAAATATATTTTTAATAAAAGAAATAGAAATAGACAGAGGCTCAAATTGAGAATCCATGAAATGAGAAGCGATGGTATATAGGTCTAGCTAAGGTGGTGGGTAGCAGTCATTCTGCTACTATGGACAATTTTGTTATTGAAATTCAATGTAGTTCTGTCACTCAACCAATACCATCGAGCAATGAGGAGGTACGAGGTTGTCAAAATTCTTATTACAAAATATGATTTTAATTATAACTCAAAGATCCTATTCTTAAGTTTAATCCATACATACATATATATATATATATATATAGTAACAGCAGTCGCTGAAGTACTAGAGCTTTTAAATATGCAAGCATAAGTATACTTGCGATTTTGTACAATTATGGAGAATATGCATATGATTCACAACGGAAGAAGTAGATAAATCTATTAAATCTGGTTATAATATTAATCCCCTTGGATTTCTTCTCTGACTATTTAACATGAATCATAACAAAAGTCAACAATTTGTTCTTTATTTAAATCTAAAAAATCTGGTTATAATATTAATCCCCTTGGGGTGCTATTATATTGTGTTATAATTATATTCTGTTGTTTACAACGATGTGCTGGTACTGACCATTTTTTGTGAAAATGGTCGGTTTATGCTTGGACCGTTTTCTGGAAAATTGGCAAATAGTATTTAATGACATGTTTTGGGTCAAATAAATTAATGAATATTAAATAATATTCTTAAAATAATAAAATCATTTAAATAAATTAATTTTTTAAAACTATATCATTTTCGAAACTCCAAAATATAAAAAGGTTTACTTGAAAATTAGTCTTTATTGAATAACACTACAAATACATCATTTAAAATGATTTTGGTAAAATATTTAGAAGATTTTAGAATACTTGACTCAATTTAAAAATCATCGGCTAGATTTAGAATAAAGATATTAGATTTACAATGATTTGTTTTAAAGAAATGCTATTCATCATCTCCATACCACACACTAATATGTGATTTCTTATTTTTTTTCTTGATGTGTGAACACACATAATTAAAAATCATTATATATATGTTTAAACTGAATGGTAAAAATGAGAAATCACATGTTACTGTATAGTATAGGAGATGATGAGCTGAATTTCTTTTTCTATAATTCATTGTTTATACTTTTTAAAGTAATTTCTTTGTTTAGAAAATAAAAAATTATGTAAAATTAAACTGGACCGTTGTCCTTCCCTAGTAGAATATTAAACTGCGTATGCATAGAATTAATACTCGTAATTATATTAATGTCATTATAAGCAGCAATAGGACGAGTTTTTCTACGCCGAAGACGTCACTGTTGAACCTCAAAGCTGTTCAGAACATGTGTGCAGAATGAAAGGGACTTCTTCCGATCGATCCTCAGTTTCAGTTGATTAAAGTAGACATTATTTGCACATATTATCCAAGTTATTGACTGGAAAGGTTCAAAAATCATTCCAAGTTTTTATTATTATTTTGTTTTAAGCATTTTTTTAACATCTGTAATCATTAAGAAAAAATTAAAAATATGTGAACACAATAATGAGTACTGGCCGGGGATGATCTGCTTCGTGGGAAACCGGCCATATCGAAATCATTTGTGCTTGATTTGATTTGGTAATTGCTTTCACTACAATAAATTAGGTCTTTTAGAACGAAAATTTTTGTCCCAAAAGACTGGTATTTCGTCCTAAAAAATTTTTTAGGACAAAAAAAAACCGTCCCAAGTTCGTCCATATAAAACTGTCCCAAAAGGTATTTTGGTACGAAAATGACAAATTCGTTCCAAAAAAGATCTTTTGGGACGAAATTAAGCTGGACCGTTCGATTGCGTTCGAACGGAATTTTTTTTTGGGACGATTTAAATTTGCCTCGGAAATTCATTAGAACGTCTTAAATAACGTTCGAACCATGAGTAATTGTTCGAACGGGTATTTCATGGCCGGTCGATCGATACAAATCCGTTCGACCAAATACACATGAAGAAACGTTCGAACAACAAAATTATCGATCGAACGCAAATAGTGAATTTCCTGTTCGAACGACGCATAATTTTTTACTGTTCGAACTCTAAGTTTCAATTTTCGAACGGTTGTGTCCATTTTTATATGTTTGAACGTTTGATGAGAGTTCGAACGGTTATTATTTTATTGGATAATAATACGAATTTAAAACCAAATAGATATTTATATTTCAAAAATACATTACAAATTGTTCAATATAAATAAAACTAATCTAATAATTCAGAACGAAATAAATAAAATACTAATAATACTAATAAAATTATCAGTACATTATACATAATTGTTCAATATGCAAAAATACTTATAATGAAATTCAATTGTTTGGAGGCCTGAATTGTTACATAAGCATCTGCATTTGAAGCTGTATATGTCTTTGTTGTTCTTGCATTTGGAGTTGCATCTCTCTTTGTTGATCTTCTTGCTGTTTTATGTGCATATCCATGTCTGCTTGTTTTGTCAATTGAGCCTCTAACTCTTGTTGTTTTGCCATCAATTCTTCGATCCTAGAATTTGCATTCTCTAACGCAATGGCAGTAGTGCTTGATGTTGATGAAGAGCCTGAAGGCTTTACACAGCGACTCAAACCCCTCAAGTAGCCTGAACGTTGACCCAGAACTTGTGTAAAAATTTTAACATCACTTGTTGATGAATTATGATCTGAAGCAACTTCAGCATGAAGGGAAACCATTTTATCCTACACACAACATATAAAATTAATATTGACACAATAATTTAAATATGATTAATTAAATAAAATTATAATACTTACATAATTCTCACGAGCATCGGGATGAGTCCACTCTCAATTACTATTAGTATGTGATGCAGCATATAATTTTGTCAAATCATAATTGGTATCTGACTCTTGCTACAAGAGACATTGTTAAGATATAAAGTCTATATTAAAAACAAACTACATAGAATAAAAAAAAATAAAAAAAAGGTACATTACCAATTTATGAGATAGTTGATGGAAAGATCTTGAGCCTGCATGATGATGAATCTTTAACTTTGATCTATTCGTTTTGTTTATAGAACTTCGCTCCTACATAGAAGTTGTAAAAGTTAGTAAGTGAAAAATTACAAATATGACACATAAAGAATTCATTTAATTTACCTTATATGATGGATCCTCAAACATGTCGCAAAGTTTTTCCCATTATTCAGCTCAAACATCCTGAAAAGGATGATGGCATGCATCTTCCTTGTTCTTGTACTTCTTGTAATGCTCGTGACATCTTGCCTTATACTTACGGAATGCATTACACATAAGCTCTTCGACAGTCCTACGCTCCTCTCTCCGACCAAAATTTAACTCGAAGTCATCATTGAAAAAGTATATACACAGATCATTTAGAATATTAAATAATATGAAAAAAATATTTTTATTTAAATATTACGTACCAAACAACGCTTCTTTATAAGCTCTTTCACACCTTGCGGGACTTTATGCCATGAACTCGTAGCCAAAGGTGCATAAGTCCGTGTAAGAGCACCCACATGCGAAGCAAGCCAAGCTGCTTGTTGTCCCTTGCCTCCGGTATGTTCGTTAGGAATGTTAACCTTAATCTTACATACTTTACGATATTTCTCCAACGTCACGCCTCTAGTAGTGCCTCGTCCATGACGAGATTGTACTATTATCTCTATAAAATAATATTAGTTATTTACCTTGTATCAATTATCATATATCTTAATTAAAAAAATGAGTATTAGCTATTTATCTTGTTCCGTAGAGTCAGTTTCTAATGGTGAGTCAGACGGAGAGCTAGGAACAGGTGGAGATGGGATGCGAACTTCCTTCCTCTTTGGTGGCATAATTGCGAGATACTGTATAATGTGAACATAAAACCAATCAATCATCTGCATCAGTTTCATCAATAAATTCGCTATCATCATCTGTAGATACTTCAGATGAGTCAACACTTTAATCAACTGTCGCTTCAACTATTTCAGCCTCAATATCTTCCCTATGTAATGGGATCATCTCATACTAGCTCAAATCCACAAATAAGTTAATGGCAGGTTGACTCTCTTGGTATGCTTCTTGAGTAGAGTGATCATCTTCTTCTTCATCTTGTCCCTCCGCCTCAGGGATAACGTCAAAAATATTTCTAAGAGAAAACTTTTGTACTACTTGCCATTCATTTCCTAACTGAGGATCGTCTAAATAGAATACTTGAGATGCTTGGAAAGCCAAAATAAAAGGATCATCTTCATACCATTTTTTTTATGTATTAATACTCAAAAAATATTCATCCTGGCATTTTCCCCTTCGAGGCTTGCTTAAATCCCACCAATCACACTTAAATATATAAACCACAAGCTCCCCTACATATTTCATTCCAATTATATCTATGATAACTCCGTAGAAATCAACATTCTCTCCATCATGACTCCCTTCGACAAGGACACCACTATTTTGTGTTTTCCTATAAAGTTCTCGATCAATTGTGTGATATCTACTTCCTCGAGAAATACATGCAGAATATCGAGCAGCACGCCTCGAAGGGCCACGCGCCAGTGCATATAGTTCGTCTGATATATCGTTCGGATTACTCGCACGCATTTGTACAACCTACATATTAAATAAAGTATAAACATTCAACCGTTAACAATCCTCTGTATTCAAAATATGTTAGTGCAAAATTCCATCTGTATTATATTCATTACCTGTTGTTCGAACCATTTCGGAAACTCCTGTTCATGTTTCTGGTCTATATCATTTACTCCTAGTTCTTTTAGCACGTTAATATGATCACTGAAATTAAAAATTATCAACAATAGGTATATTCGGTATGTGTAAATTCAATGATTAAATAACAATTAATTTGAACTTACTTCAAGTGGCTCTCTATCTCTGGGCAATTATTTAGCACGTACCACTGAGCTTTCTTGAACTCCCTTTCACACAAATCATAACCACGCTGAGCACCAAGTAGACGTACTTGTTGAGAAAATACAGAAAATCTGTTCCGTTGTCTTGCTTGGTCAACATCAAAGTTTCTTTCTGGCCGATCAAACCTTGTGTCAACGCCATGGAAGTATTTGGAACAGAATGTATGCCACTCATCATCAATATATGTTTCTGCAATTGATTCTTCTGGACGGCCACCCATTGTGCGTTTCAACTTTCCAAGAAACCGTTCAATAGGATACATCCCTCTATATTGGATTGGTCCTGCAAGTCGAGCCTCACGAGGCAAATGAACGGCTAAATGAACCATGATGTCGAAAAATGACGGTGGGTAAATTATTTCCAACTTACACAATATAATTGCAATTTCTCGTTCCATACGATCCAAAGCTTCTACATTCAATGTTCTAGCACATAAATCTTTAAAAAATGCATCCAGCTCAATTAATGCAACCCGCACATCTCTGGTCAAGAATCCACGAATACCAATAGGCAAGATACGTTATAAAAATACATAACAATCATGGCTTTTTAGTCCAGTAATTTTCCAGTCATTTGTTCGCACACACCTAGTTAAATTCGAGGCATATCAGTCCGATAATTTAATCTTCTGCAACAACTCGCAAAATGTAGCCCTTTCGTTCCTTGACAATGTATACCACCCAATTGGCATGTAAACAGACGAACCACTTTGTTGCAAGTGCATTTCAGGTCTAATTCCCAATCGCTTTATATCTTTCCGTGAGTTTATATTATCCTTTGTTTTACCTTCAATTGACATCAATGTTCCTAACACGGACTCGCATATATTTTTTTCAATATGCATAACATCGAGACTATGTCGCAATTTTAACGTCGACCAGTAGGGGAGTTCAAAAAATATACTTTTTTTGTCCAATTGAACTCATTCTCACTTCCTTTTCTCTTCCGTTGTTTCTTACCAAAATCATTACTTCCGACATTCACAAACTGTGCAATAATATCTTTGCCAGACAATAATGGTGGAGGGTACCCCCATTCAACAGTGCCTTGAAACATCCTACCATTTCCATGCCATCTATGGTCACCAGGTAGAAATCGACGATGACTCATGAAGCATAGTTTCTTCCCATACGTAAGCCATTCAGATTGTGTATGTTTGTTACAAGTTGGACATGCCAATTTTCCCTTAGTGCTCCAACCAGACAAGTTTCCATAAGCGGGAAAATCATTTATTGTCCATAACACCGCAGCATGCATCTTGAACGACTTGCATGTTGATGAATCAAATGTTAAGACCCCATTCTCCCACAAATCTTTCAATTCTGATATCAGTGGCTGCAAGTGTAAATCTATATCATTTCCTGGTGATCTCGAACCTGGAATGAGCAAACTCATCATGAAATATGGATCTTTCATACACTTCCACGGTGGTAGATTGTATGCCATAAGTACAACTAGCCAAGTACTATGACTAGTACTCATGTTCCCAAACAGATTAAATCCATCTGTTGCTAACCCAAGTCGAACATTACGAGGTTCTTCCGCAAACTATGGGTATTCCAAGTCAAATTTCTTACAAACTTGTGAGTCTGCAGGATGTGACAAAACATTATCATTCTTGACTCTAGATGATGAGTGCCATGTCATATCCATAGCCGTTGAACGTGACATAAACAACCGTTGTAATCTACGTATCAATGGAAAGTGACGTACAACCTTCCACGGCACATTCTGCTTCTCAGTTGTCCATCTTGATTCATGGCAAATGGGACACTCGTTCAACTGCTCATTCTCTCGCCAAAATAACACAATCATTCTTACATGCATGTATTACATTGTAATCAAACCCCAGTCTTTTTTTCAACTGTTTTGCTTCGTAAAACTTGCGAGGTAAAATATTGTCCGATGGAAGTGCCTCTTTAAACAGCTCGAGCAACATATTGACAGCCTTAATAGATATTCGGCACATAGATTTTATATGAAGTAGTCTAACTGTAAATGACAACTTACTGTGCCTTCTACACCCTGGATATAACTCACGCTGTGAATCATTCCACAAGCGGGTAAAAGTGTCATGGCACGAATCATTTGAATTTGATGGATCTGTTCCACTTTCATCCATAAACATTCCTGCACCAATGTCGCCCAGCATTTGTTCCATATCCTCTTCGGCCTCGTCACCAACAACCACAGGATGTACATTTTCATCGATATCTTTTTCTTCATCTTGAAGTTCAAATGATGTTGGATACGGTTCTCCATGTAAGACCCAATTGGTATAACCTTGGTCAATACCTTTGACAAACAGATGCTCTCTCACTAACTCTATCTTATGAGAACGTAAATTCTTGCAAAGTCGACATGGGCATCTAATACAACCGTCACTGCCAATTGTACAGGATGTGAACTCCAAAAATTTCTTAACTCCTTCAGCATATACATTGTAATCCTCACCCAACTGCTCTCTTACTCGCATCCAACTCTTATCCATGTCTAATATCCTATTGCAAACAGTCACGTGCATCAACAAACAATCAATTATCTAACATGTAGTGCAATTTCTTCATTTCACTGGGTAGTTGGTCCTATCCCATTCCGGATTGTAAGATCATAATCGCCAACCTACCAACTATTATCTATTACTTCCAACAAGATTTCGGCAGCATCTCCCCATAGTTCTCCAAATATGCTCGTTTGGTCGTGCACACCGACGAGTAATACATCGATGCACATTCACTGAAACTGCATATCTGGAGAACAATAAGGGATGACTCTACCAAATTATAATGTCGGATGCAACATATATAGTTTCATAGTTTGTAAGAATGATCTTACAATTCCAAACTGTCCACTCTGGACAATTTAAGAGTTATCAATCAACCATTCAACATGATTGATAACTCTTGAACGGGTCTAAGGTTTATTTCAATACCAATTAGAAGATACGATATTAAAACACAACAAACATACAATATATATTCAGTATCCTAATATATATGCCAAGTATCCTAACATATATTAAAACACAACATTTTATTTTTAATATTTGTTAAGTTAGTCCTCATTGTTTAATATTAATTCTCTTTTATTATTTGTTAAGTTAATCCTCATAGTTTAATATTAATGCACCCAGCTATTATTTGTTAAGTTAGTCCTCATAGTTTAATTATCTTTTCTAATATAATCCTATCCCTTTTAAGTGTGTTGTAAGATAGTTTTTACAATTATTAACATGAGTTTAACTATTAATATGAGTTTAAGTATTAATAATCCTTATGTTTTTATAATATAATTTTAAGACATATTAAATAATTAGTTGTAAGATAATTTTTACAACTATTCTCTTTTAAATATTAATATGAGTTTAAGTATTATTAATCATTATGTAATTATAATATAATTTTGAGACATATTAAGTAATTAGTTGTAAGATAATTTTTACAACTATTATCTTTTAAATATTAATATGAGTTTAAGTATTATTAATTCTTACATATATATACTATATATAATCTACTACAATATTACATATTTATATGATAGTTTAAGATAGTTTTTACAACCGTTCGAACAAGCTAATATCCTATTCGAACATGTTTATACCGTTCGAAATGTATATAACCACGTTCGAACGGTCTCAACCCAGAATGGCAAACTCCAACCAGTTCAGACGAGTATTAGTATCTCACAAACTTATATTCAGAAAACACTACAAATATACAACATATATACTTCGAATGGCACCCCTCTATCAAACATACAACCGTTGAACGTCCAATAGCAATCCTCTAACAAATATATTTTATGTTTAAACTAAGAAACACCTACACAATATATATATATATATAAACCACAAAATCAATAATAAAAAATGATAGATTTAGAAGTAAAATAATAAAGAAAATCATACCTTTAAGCAAAATATACTAAGTAATCATCTTTGAATGATGATAGAATGAAGGAGTTTGTGAAGAAAATGTAAGATTTTTTAGAGAAAACGCAGAAGAGTGAAAGAAAGGAGAGAAAAATGAGGGACTGACGGCGTGCGGGAAGAATATAAGTTCTGACCAATCGTTCGAACGTAAATAAAGTTTGGTCGACCATAATATCGACAAAAGAAGGAGGGAATATCATCTCCAATTTGCATAGAATGGTGACGATATCAAGTTTTAGCTGCGATAAGCGATTCACATCAAGTGTTCGGGCACACAACTCTTTGAAGAAACTGCTAAGTTCAGTCAAAGCCAATGCAATATCACTCCATAAGAACCCCCCAACAGCAATAGGAAGCAGTCATTGCAAGAAAACATGATGGTCATGGCTTTTAAGCCCTGAAATTTTGCAATCATGTACAGATACACAGTGCGTGACATTGGCGGCAAACCCATCTGGAAATTTAACCTCAGCGAGCCACTCACAGAATTTATTCTTTTCATGTCCATGTAATGTGTACAATGCACGTGGCATTGTAACATGTCCACCTTCACGCTGAAGATTTAATTCTTTTATGAAGCCCAAGTTCTCCAGGTCACGCCGAGAATTTATATTATCTTTTGTTTTGCCAGGAATATCCATTAAAGTGCCCAATATGCTATCAGAAATGTAATTCTTAATATGCATAACATCTAGATTATGTCGAAGCCGCATCATTGACCAATAAGGTAGCTTGAAGAAGATGCTTTTCTTTGTCCAGTTTAACTGTTCTGCAGTTCGTTTTCTCTTCTTACAAGATTTTCCAAATTGGACATCTCCAAGAAGATCCAGTTGAGTTAAGAGACCCGCTCCTTCGACACAATTTGGTGGCATGCGATGATCTTCTCTACCGTTGAACAACCTTTTTCTCGTCCGCCAAATGTGACCTGCCGGTAAGAGACGTCGATGTCCCATATAATAATGTTTTCTGCCATACTTCAACCAATTGGAATCTGTGCTTGCATTGCAAGATGGACGTGCCAATTTCCCTTTAGTTGACCACCCAGAAAGATTCCCATAAGCAGGGAAGTCATTAATTGTCCACAATAAGACAGCATGCAACATGAACATTTCCTTAGTAGAAGCATCATATGTAGGTACCCCATGTTCCCAGAGCTCAATCAACTCATCAATTAATGGCTGCAAATAAACATCAATGTCATTCCCTGGTGATTTTGGGCTAGGGATAATGAGCGATGTCATGAAGAACTGGTCTTTCATGCATAACCACGGCGACAAGTTATAAAAGACAAGAATCACTGGCCAAATGCTATACGGTTTTGCTAGGTTGTTGAAGGGATTGAAGTCGTCGCTTGCCAAACTGAGCCTAACATTGTGAGCATCCATAGCAAACCGAGAATGGGCTTTATCAAATGTCTTCCAACACTCAGAGTCAGTAGGATGTCTCATACTAGTCTCATTGGGTACCAGTTGCTCCTTATGCCATCTCATATCACATGCTATCTTGTCTGTCACAAAGAGACGCTGCAATCTTGGTTTCAAAGGAAAATGCCGAAGCACTTTTTGTGGGATCACTCATGACCCATGTGTATTTGGCATCCAACGCGAAGCCTTACATATGGGGTACTCATTAAGATTAGCATATTCCTTCCAGAAAAAAATGCAGTCATTGGGGCATGCGTGAATTTTGTGGTACTTGAAACCCAAACCTTGCTCCAATGACCTTGCCTCCTCATATGAACTAGGCAATTTAGCATCAGGAAAGACAGACCGCAGAAGGCCTATGAGCATATCAAAAGACTTGGTTGACCACCCACCGATTGTTTTAATGTGTAACAACTTCACAACTAATGAGAGCTTTGAGAATTTAGTGAAGCCGTCAGAAAGAGGATGTCGAGCATCCTCTAATAGTTGGTCAAAAGTTGAGTTTGGAGAGGGCTATGGTATTGATGGATGAGTTGGCGATGTAGTGTTATCTTTAGGAGCATCTCCAATTGTGCCTGCTCGTATGTCATCTAACATACGGTCCATGTCATCAATGTATTTGTCTTCCACTCCAACCCCGGGATCGGTGTCGTCGTCAATGGTGGGGAGTGTTTCCTCCTCTCCATGAAATATCCATTGAGTGTAATTTGGATTGATCCCTTTTATGAACAAGTGAGTCTCCACCTCAAATATAGGCAAGAAGAGGATATTACAGCATATAAGGCAGGGACACCGAATGCGATCACTTCCCATGGAATGGTTTCGTGCCATTGTGAGGAAATTGTTAACCCCTTTAGCATATGCAGGTGATACAAGTCTATCACCCAAATTCATCCAGCTTTTGTCCATCTAAATAAAAAGAAGAGTCGTCAAATTCTTTACTCGACTCCCAAAATGAGTATATGACAGGTTATTACGATATTCTAAACCTATATGGGATAAGAAAGTGTAAAGAGGGATTTATGAGGTGCGAATAAATCGCCGCAAGATTTAGCACGAGGAAGTGATCATGGTGGGTGGATTTCAGACTTGCTTAGTACATATTATTATTAATTTATGATCTGTAGTACTTGACAAACCCATAATTTGTTTGACAATCTTATAAACTAACATGATCATCATGAACTAGTAGATATGCATCGAACTCAGCATGACATATAATTTGATAGATACATATATAACCTCCAAGATTAATATGTAGGACCTAGAAAGATAACGCAATCAAACTCAATCCATGTTCTTAGTTAGAAGTTGTTGCGCCAGAGATTAATCAAATTGGGAGATGAAGTGACAAAAACATGATCAAATATGATCCCATGCCAAACCACCCAATCGGCCCTATAGGCATTCCAATTGTTTTGTCATTTTGATCAAAGACAATTATAAGCCTTGAAAATACGAAAAAGAAGGCACCCAAGCACTGATATTTAATTGCGTACTTTAAAGGCAAGGTCATCAACTAGCAGTAACGAGTACTTGTCATTGAAGTACTCAAAAAACTCAAAAGACTAATCCTGTATATATTAAAGCAAAAAACAGCTATAAACTTGTCATGGTTAATCTATACATAGATGTGACTTTCGTGTTAAGCAAGTTTTTCAGAAAATGATTAAACATAGAATGGTCTTTTTTCCCTCATAGAGAACAAATTTATTGCATACTATGAAGAAGATTTAATCATTCATGAAGTGAATGATTTCTGTAACAGCAAAATTTCAGTGTACTTATATCATTAGTGACTGGGTACTAAATAATCATATTTTGAATAAGATATCTGTGTTTGTGTCATTTAAACAATGAAGGATATGAAGACTTTGAAACCATGCATGGAACCGCATAAGAAAGTTCTATGTAGAACCTTTCTTTGTATCTGGTATTATTCCTTTTATAATTAAAGGTTATTATCTACCATTCTTGATAATTTGAAGTTAAAAAATTATCCCGATAATTTGAACATGATATGTATTATATATACTTTTTCTATAATGTTTTAAATAGAAGAAACTCCATACCGAAACAACAAATTAACATTATAGTGATTATCTCTACACATTGAGAAGTTAAGTCCACCTTGTCTTAAAGCTAAATCGCTGCTGATTCTTTGGAAATGAGTAGGATATATTGGATGAAATTCACATGGTGGGGCATGAAATTTGATAACCTGTTCATGTTAACAACTACTGTCTTGGTAATATGACACATATAATTTGCACAAGTGGCAGACACTTGGATCGACAAGCATCAGATAATGCATGTACTTTTTTTGCAATTGCTGCATCATGTACTTGGCCTAGCTTATTTGTTTTGCGCAAGTACTACTGCATCATCATCGATCCCTAGTTATCCAATAGTTTCAATGAAGTTTCCATTACTTTTTAAGCTAAAATGGAAAGAATTCATGTACTTTTATGTTACATTTGATGCTTGAGAAGATTAATGTCTATATAGCAAACTTTATGCAGTTTAATGAGAGATGATTGGGGATGTGAAGTTTTATCCTAAAGCTAGCTAGCTACGTTTTGGCAAGCAATGTAGATAAGATCGATGCAGCTAAGATTCAAATCTTATTACGTACGTATAAGCTGTAGACATCATCGATTAATTGTTATTTCAATACAATAGAGGTATATATATTTAATAATTTAATTGCAGAAAGTCTTCGGAAAATGAAGTTTAAATAATTAGTATATATAAAATATTGGTACTGCATGCAAACTGATCATGAAAATCAATAAATTAATTAACTTTGTCCACCATCAAAGCAGCTAATTCCAAGGAAAACTGATCTGCCCATCTCCACTATTTTGTTTAATTTGTTTGGTTGTCTATAATTTTATACTCCAAAAAAATACCATTACCGACAAAATTAGGTGTGGGCACATGAATAAAAAAATTTATTAATATCAAGTGGAAGTTACACATATGACAAACTGAAGATCAATTCATGTTATTAATATATATACACTACAACAGTATGTGTCTTTTGTGATAGAGAAAACTGTCACAAAAAAATGAGAAATCGTCACTAAATATATTTGGTGACGGTTGGTAACCGTCACCACGACCGTCACCTAAAGTACGTCACAGAAAACAATTGGTGATGGTTTACTGTTCAACCGTCACAAAAAAATTTTTTAGTGACGGTTGGAGGTGTTCCGTTTGGTAGAACGTTCGAACGTTACATTTTTTGTGACGGTTGAAAACTGTCACAGAAAGTCACATTCGGACGTCAAATTAAACGTTCGAACGGTAACCCAACCGATTGGCATTCGAATGAGAGAAGTTGACATTCGTTCAATATAGTTCGAACGTATCATATTTACGTTTGAACATTTATGCGTCCGAACGTTAATTAGAATAAACGTTCAAAATTCTGTTCGGACGTAAACGGACTAATGTTCAAACGTAAGCGTTAACATTTGGACGTTATTTCGAATGTAAACGAAGGAGCGTTCGAATGCAAGTGGTACGTTCGGAGGTTTGTTGGAACATTAATCATTGACTCATTCGAACGTTTTGTTCATTTGAGGGTCAAAACGTTTGAACGTAGAGGCCTACGTTCGAACGTTGGTTCGAATGTGAACAAACGTTTAAACGTTTTTACTTTACATTCGAACGTACAAATCAGATATACTAATTTCATAAAATTTAAAAACATATTACTTGTTTCATCATATTACATACCATCAATTAAAAACTAACAATGTCTTATAAAATTTTAAAATTAGATATTAAAACTAACCACCACTACAAAAGACAAATTTATTTCTTTTTTTTTCCTCGCCCACCGCGATTCTGTTGCAACGACATAACACTCTCCATTTGCACCATCATCTCCCGTTGCACTTGCTCTTGCACTTCACTGCGTATTCTTTCCTCCTGGTCTCTCTGTTGGTCCTGCAAACGCGTCTCTAAATGAGACTGTCATTATAAGAGAGACTCTAACTCTTGCTGTCTCGACCTCATATACTTATTCTCACGCCGTGCAGCTTCTAAATCTGCCGTAAGATTATTAATTTGTGAAGTCGATAAGGTTGAGGAGAATGAACATCTATGCTTGATAGATCGTCCCAAACCTCTTGCCATACTAGACTGCGGCCCGAGCACTTGCTTGAATATGTCTATGTCACTAGGAGAGGATTTCCCAGAAGTCGATTGCATCTCCATCATTTTTTCCTGTAATTTGAAAGGTAATGATCGTAAATAATTAGTAACATATTAAGAGAAATAGAAATAAAAACTAAATTATTCAAATGTTACATAAATAATTTATTTAACAAAATTAACACTGCTTACATAATTATCTGCAGCGACAGGATCCATCTACTCACTATGCTCATTAGTGTGAGCAACAACATAGACATGAATGAGGGAAAAGTTTTCAGGATCATCACGTTTCTAATAAAGCGACATTAGCAATTTTCAAAATATAATGTTAATACTTAAATAAAAGAATATCAGGAAAATAAATGAAATCTAAAATTTTGTAATTACCATTTTTTCAGCAAGACAGTGAAATGACCTTGAACCGACATGATGGTTGACAGTCAGAGCGGATCTATTCTGTGCATTTGTAGAACTCAAGTGCTACAAAATATATTAAGAATGTTAAGTGTAATATGTATACATATAATATATAAAACGAATATGAATGTAAATAATTAAAAGATATAAATGTAAAATACTTGATAATCTGGAGATGCGAAAAGATCACAACACTTTCTCCAATCATCTAACTTCATCTGCTGAAAAGGAGACTGCACAGCCTCTTCCAACGTCTCAAACTTCTTGAAGTGGTCATGACATCGTCCTTTGTGACGTCGGAATAGTGTAGCCATCAACTCATTCACGGTTCTCAAATCCTCACTACGGCCAAAGTCAAAGTCGAATTCATCCTAACAAGGGAATCTGGTCAAAAATATGATATACTAATCTAGGTGAAAAAAATGTACTCTCAAAGTAAACTCACCAACACACGACTTCGAATGTGCTCCTTAATCTCATTCGGAACATCTCGCCATAAGCGCACATAAAATGGAGCATAAGCTCGAACTATTGTGCCAATGTAGGAGGAAAGCGCTGCTGCACTATCATCTACTCCTCCAGTGGAATTATCAGGAATTGTGATCTTCAGTTTTCCGTGCCTTCTATTTTTTTCAATAGAGATGCCACGTGTATAGCCACGACTGCGACGTGCAGATGCGTCAACTACATGATAATAGATAGTATAATTATAAATTATATAGTTATTGAGACAAAAGTATTAACTATATGATTAATTATCAAAGACAATATTTCCTTACTGGTAGGTGTCGACTGGCTGTTGTTCTCTTCTGTGTTAACTTGATCTTCAGGAACGGATTCCTCGAGTGGGAAGTCCTCAATGGGTTCCGGACTTGGACTTGGCGGAGGCACATTTCTTCGTTGTCGTTTTGGCGGCATTCTTGAAAATAATTAATTATATCAAAGGAAATTAATTAGAAGAAATTATGAAAATTCAAGATATTTTATAGTCACCTATATGAATTAAATATTTAGTACTTTTATTCTTCATCTTCGGATGAATTTTCCATGCTTGTTTCAGAATCTCCATCAATAACATCTTCATCATCATCATGCACCTCTTCTTCATTGTCCTTATCCACCTCTTGTCCGGATTCTGATTCGTCTTCATATTCTGACTCTTCCTCTTCTTCTTCCTCCTCACTTACTTGAATTGAATGATCATTTAATACAGACGGGTCGAGATGGACGGGTGGGACATCATCTCTACACAAGGGGAGCAACTCGAGTGCACCAAGGTCAACAAACAAGTTAATACCCTCTTCATCTTCCTGGTATGCCTCTACAATCGGAGTGTCATGATCTTCATTTCCACTATTCTCATAATCTGCACTCATTCCTGCTTCATATATATTTCGAGAGATAAATTTTTGTACGACTCGCCAAGTTATCTCTCAACTATCTTCATCAGAACTTTTCATTGGATCAATCAAGTAATAGACTTGGGTAGCTTGACAAGCCAATACAAACGGATCATCTTCGTACCATTTAAATGCAGTATTGACACTCGTAAAGTGATTATCCCAATGTATCGAAACCCGACCACCACCTAGATCCCACCAATCACATTTAAAGACATATATTACAGACCCACCCAGATATTTCAATCTGATAATATCACGTATGACAGACCAACACACCATAGTTTTGAGTCTTTCTATTACGTTCACGGTCCAGAGTATGGAATCTATAACCTCGAACCGTGCATGCAGTGTATCGAAGTGCTCTATTTGAGGGACCACGGGCCAATGCATACAATTCAGAAGAAATTGATCTGGGATCACGAGCACATTGTTCCAAAATCTAAAAATTGAAATAGTATATATTTATTATTTCATTATCCAGAATTAAAAATTTCAAAATATAACATATATTTAATTTTAGTTCATACACGTTCTTCAAACCATCCGGGAAATTCTTCCTCGTGTCTTGCCTCTATATTTTCTACATCTTCAGTCCTAAGTTTTTCCATGTGCTTACTTTTATAACATGTTGCAAAAGAAGTATATTTTGAGCACAACAATTATAGTTAATTTTAAGAAAACTATAATTATTCGAAGCATGGAATGACATATCTGAGATAATCATCAATCTCCCGGTAATTATTTAGCACATACCACCGAACTTTACCCAACTCTCCGTCAATTAAATCGTAACCTGTTTGTGCACCCAAGGGTTGTACATTCTGGGAAAACACTGATAGCTCAAGAGGAGGCGGAGCAGCAAGATCAGCATTTCGCTCTTGACGATTAAATCTTGTCTCAACACCACGAAGATATAGAGAGCAAAATCGTGTATATAGGCCTCTGCTATTGAACCCTCAGCTTTGGCTTTATTCCCAACAGTGCGCTTTAGTCGACCCAAATATCTTTCAACTGGATACATCCAACAGAACTGCATTGGTCCACCCAAAAGTACATCTCTCGGTAAATGTATTGCTAAATGGACAATGACATCAAAAAATGATGGTGGAAAGATCTGCTCGAATTTACATAGTATAGTAGCAATGTCTTCTTCCAATTTTGACAACACATCTCGATTTACTACCCGAGCGCACAAATCCTTAAAAAACATACAAAGTTCAGATATGGCGACACGTACATTAGATGTCATCTTCCCACGAATTCCCACAAGTAATAACTTCTGCAAAAATACGTGACAGTCATGACTTTTCAATCCACTGATTTTCCAATCATCAGGACTCACACATCTACCAATATTTGAAACATAACCATCTGGCAGAAATCCATCCTCTCCTCCCTGGTCATCGTAAAACATGCATGTGGCATGACCACCCTATTGCCTTCCACCCGCAAATGTAGATTATGTTTAATTCCCATTCTCTCAAGATCTTTTCTCGTCTTGATCGTGTCTTTTGTCTTTTTGTTAATACTCATTAATGTACCCAGTATATTATCACAAATATTTTTCTCTATATGCATTACATCCAACCTATGTCGCAACATGCAGGACGACCAATACGACAAGTAAAAAAAAATACTACGCTTTGTCCAATTCAATTCTGTTGCGCCTCGTTTTCTCTTGTTCTTTCCTCGACCTTTGCCAAAATTGTTCAGTTTAACATGTTGCAGTTGTTCCACTATCTCTTCCCCAGACAACTCTTTTGGTGCAATTCTATCCTCTACTCTCCCATCAAACTTAGCACATTCTCTTCTCCATGCATGATTTGCTGGTAGATAACGTCGATGACCCATGAAACACAACTTCTGAGAATATTTTAGCCACTCACGAGCAGTTTCTTTATTATACGTCGGACACGCTAACTTCCCTTTCGTACTCCAGCCGAAAAAATTCCCATATACCAGGAAATCATTTATGGTCCACATTACCGCAACATGCATCTGAAAAGATGTCGACATGGATGCATCATAAGTTCTAACACATGTTTCCCATAACTCTTTCAGTTCTTCAATCAACGGCTGCATGAATACGTCAATGTCATTCCCAGGTGATCTCGGGCCAGGGATGAGTAAAGTTAACAAAAATTTTGGGGCCTTCATGCACCACCATGGTGGAAGATTGTACGGAATCAATACTACAGGCCAAGTACTATAACTTGTACTCATATTCCCAAAAGGGTTGAATCCATCTGTTGTGAGTCCCAGGCGCACGTTCCGAGCTTCTATCCCAAACTCTAGATATTGATTATCGAAAGACTGACAAGCAAGTGAATCAGCTGGGTGCCTCATATATGCGTCATTCTTAACTCTTTTCTCCTCGTGCCACTTCATATCATGAGCTGTTTTCTTACACATATATAGTCTTTGCAACCTAGGTTTCAAGGGAAAATACCGCAACACCTTAACCGGCACGTTTTTCTTACCCTTCCACCTCGACTCTCCGCATACAGGACATGCTTGTTTCTCCTCGTTTTCTTTCCAGAACAAAACACAATCATTATTGCATACATGTATGGACTTGTACTCAAATCCTAATCCCTTTCTCAACTGTTTCGCTTCATAAAAGTTCTTAGGCAATGCAGACCCTTCGGGAAGCACCTCATTAAATAAGTCCAATACCATGTTTATTGCTTTCGTCGACATCTCGCACAATGACTTAATGTGAAGCAACCGAACAATAAACGACATTTTGGAATGTTTTGTACAGCCTGGATAAAGCTCGCGCTTTGCATCTTCCCACATTCAAGCGAAATTATCACAATCAGTCCCTCCGCCACTTGAGGCATTGTCGTCAACCTCATCCATAAACATCCCCGCTCCAATGTCACCCAACATCTCCTCCATCTCATCCTGCTCATAATCATCATCCATGTGCCGCAAATAATTGTGATGATCGACCAATACATCTGCTGACTGTTCATACGGCTCACCATGCAGTACCCATCGGGTATACCCCAGATCCATACCATTCACAAATATATGACTTTCTACTTCATCCAACCCTATCACACACAAATTTTTACACCCTTGACATGGACACTTAATGTAACCACGACTATCAGCAGAGGCCCGTGCAAAATCAATGAAGGTTCTTACTCCACGCGCATAGGGTATGTAATCCTTTCCAAGTCTATCACCCAAACGCATCCAAGTTTTGTCCATTTCTAAAAGCATCTATCTATTAATAACACGTACATAGAAAATTCACATGCATGTCATGCTCCAATACGAAGTTGCTTTTTTGATAAAGTAGTTGGTCCTATCCCATTCGAGATTATATTATCCATATTGCACAAATCTCTTCACTCTACTACTTTCCACGTAAGTAGAAATTTCGGCAGCACCTCCCCATAGTTCTCCAAGTATACATGTTCAAATAGAGAGATTGTGACCCTACGAATAGTATACCAGAAGAACAGTAGAGGAAGACACCGAAACTTCATATTAAACGTGGAAAGTAGGAGTAACAAAAATGTGCAATACAGATAATATAATCTCAAATTGTCCACACTGGACAATTCAGGAATTAGTGGACACATAAATGTACACTAATTTCCAAACGGGTCTAAGGTTATTTATGCAATGTCACACGCATCTATAAAAAAACACTACAAACAATATCTTCATGCTTTGTATCTAGATTGTCAAAACAAATAGTATTGCATGTTATATTGTTAAACTAGAAAGAGATGGAAGAATATATTCACAAGTTTCGTATCATAAGTAGATGCGAGGGAGAATGATCTTGAAGAAATGTTTATATTTTAGTCTAATTGCTTAACTGTCATAGACTCTCCAGTCCTGACAACTCTCAATTAATAATTGTCAAGACCGGAAGAGAGTAGTCAAGGCCAGAGCGACTATAACAGTCAAGCAAATTGATAGACATTTCTTAAAGATCATTCTGCCTCGTTGTTATTATATAATTGTTATTATAATTGTTATATATAATTTTAAAGGTTATTATATAATTATAATTATTATCATTCCACAATTATAATCTTAATTGTTATACTTAATTGAGTGAGTTATTTATTTATATAGACAATAAGTATATAATATTTATATAAGCATTTATTTGATTCTTATTTACTTACTCTTTAGTTTATAATAAATAAGTATATTTATTCCAACTCTACTTGCTTGGTAGGTACAAGACTTTTTTATTGAAGAGTATTTTAAAGGTTATAATATAATTTTAATTATTATCATTCTTAAAGTATAATTTTAATTGTTATACTTAATTTCAAATGTTATAATATAATATTAATTATTATAATTCTTAAAGAGTTATTTTAATTGTTATACTTAATTCCAAATGTTATTATAACATTTTAATTATTATCATTCTTAAAGTATCATTTTAATTGTTATACTTAATTTCAAATGTTATAATATAATATTAATTATTATAATTCTTAAAGAGTTATTTTAATTGTTATACATAATTCCAAATGTTATTTTAACATTTTAATTATTATCATTCATAAAGTATCATTTTAATTGTTATACTTAATTTCAAATGTTATTATATAATTTTAATTGAGTGAGTTATTTATATTTAATAAGTAATTATTAATTGTAGTTATTGTATGTATATATATATATATTATATATATAGTTAAGTTATATACTTTTTTTTTCTTTTTTTTAAAAGCAAGTTTTATACTATAGTTATAATTAGAATAATAATCATATTCTAACTAAATTAGTATGAATATATTATATATACTTATTAAATGTTAGATATTAAATCTCATATTAAATGTATATTAAATGTTTTTAATCTTTACTTAAATTAAAATCCTAAATTTATAATTTTCTTGTCAAAGAACAAATTTAAAAAACACAAAAAAAAATTATTATATAAAAAATTCACATAAATACGAAAAACTAAACACAATATATTTCTAACCATATAAACATATATTCACACAAAATTCACAAATAATAATCATAATTATTTCAAGAGTAAGCATAAAATGATAACAATATGTATAAACATATTCCTAAACTTGAGTAAGCAATAACCATGTATTAACAAAACCTAAAGACAACATATTTCTAAACATGTTAACATATTCAAACAAAATTCACAAATAATAATCACAATACTTCAAATCCATATCACAACATATTCACAATAACTCACAAACTATTCACAAACTATACAAACAATAATCATAATATTTCAAATCTATATCACAACATATTCACAATAACTCACAAACTATACAAACAATAATCACAATATTTCAAATCCATATCACAACATATTCATAATAACTCACAAACTATACAAACAATAATCACAATATTTCAAAAGTAATCATAAAATGTATAATCATATTGCTAAAGTTTAGAAATATACCTAGCACTCACAATATCCTCTTACAAATCCAGAGCTTCCAACTTGCCAAAACAACCAATCCTTCAAAAAAATACAACACTAATTTATTATTTTGTATTATATAACAAAAACACAATACAAATATCATAAAATTAAAAAAAAAAAAAAACTCAATATTTTTTTCCTACCAAAACTCAACGAGACTCTCACTCTAACTCTTGCTCTTCCTATTTCACGTCCCTCTCTCACTCAACTCTCTCTCTCTCAACCCCCTCTCTCTCTCCTGCAGAAGACTCTCTCTCAACTCTTTCTCTGTGTTGCGCACGGGAGAAGCATAAATGAGCCGCTTCCTCCCGTGCGTGAATTCATTAAGTCTAAAATTATTAGACCAGACGTTCGAACGTTATATTATCCCACCCAATTTTAATATGATGTTTGAACGTAAGAAAATAGGATAATTTTTCTGCGATTAATGTTCGGACGTTTTATATAAACGTTCAAACGTACTCTTCGTATGATAGGGCATGAAATCTAGCGGGAAATTTCCCGAACTTTTATTTTTATGTTCGAACGTTAAGGAATTTGTCGTTCGAACGTTCATAGATTTTCACCGACTAACATTCGAACGTACAACTTACACGCTGAACGTTCATATCATCAAAGAGTTACCATAATCAAGCGGGAAATTTCCCGCACTAATTTCCTAACATTCGGACGTTTAGAAATTTGCGTTCAAACATTATAATTTTCTAGTGATTTTCCGCCACTAACATTCGAACGTACAGTATAAACGTTCGAACATTTAGATCATCACCTTAATCGAGCGGAAAATTTCCTGCACTTTTACTTTAATATTCGAACGTTATAATTGAAACGTTCGAACGTACCCTTCCTAACATATATAAAAAATACAGCGGGAATACATTATTAAAGTTCGAACGTTAAAAAATCATGGTCGGGCATAAATTTTTATTCAATAGTTAGTATTCCTTAATATAATAGTTATATATACCTATTATTTTCTAGATACTCACAATATTTCTCTTCATTATAATTTTTGTTTTTTAAAAAGTTGAAAAAAATACCAACTTCTTCTCACTATTTTCTTATTTCATACAACCTGGTTGTTCGAGATATTCTTTGTTACTCCATAAATTCTGCATTATATACTATATTATAGTGTAGTATATATACTATATTTTATATATATATATAGTATGATAGCATAATACTTTAGATGAAAACATAATAATATAGTATATATATTATACCATATATAAAAATCAGTAATATATAATTCTTTGTTACTTATTAAATTCTGCATTATATACTATATTATAGTATATAGTATATTCCCGACTTAATGGACACCGTTAAGACAACATATAGTTCATAAATATTCCCGTTCTATAATAGTATATTATAGACAACATACCATTCATAAATATTCCCGACTTTCAAGGACTATCAGCTGTTGCAGTACGGCTGGGGCTACCACTTAATGGACACCTGTCTCGATGTCTGAAGATACGTACGACCCACTTCATAGCTACAAACGCAACAAATGAAGGTACGCAACTACAACGTGATCACCAAGCTAGCTAGCTAGTCGGTCCTCTATATATTTATTACTTGTAACATGCACAATCATGGAGGATGTTTGAACGTTACTTTGAAAATAAAATGGATCGATCCTCCCCAAAAGAATGCACCTAGCTATTTACTGATCCAATAGCCTGCCCCGTCTTTGATCTCCTTCTATATGAAAAAGGTATTATACTTTATATATAGTTAAGTGATATATATATATATTTTAAGACATAATTTACACTATACTTATAATTTGAAAAATAATCATATTCTAACTAAATTAGTATGAATATATTATATATACTTACTCCATGTTAAATATCAAACTTCATATTATCTGTATATTAAATGTTTTTAATCTTTACTTAAATTAAGATCGTAAACTTATAATTTTCTTGTTAAACATATTCAATAAAAATTCAAAAACAATAATCACAATATTTTAAATCCATATCACAACATATTCATAATATTCTCACAACAATATTTATACACATATTAATTCATCAATGAACACCATAAACTCACAAACTATTCACAAAATTCACAAACAATAATCACAATTATTTCAAGAGTAAGCATAAAATCACAATAATATATATAAACATATTGCTAAACAACTAGCACTCACAAATTCAAAAGAACCAATTAATCTAATTGTCATTCATTAGGGAGAGTAATTTAATTCCAATCAAATTATTTAGGAAATTGTACACTATAATTTTGGGTATTAGATTGTAATAATAAAGTATATTGTTTTAGACAAGTAATAAGAGCATGTGGTTCTAATGTTGATCTCATTAGTTTATAATAGATCATATATATAATATATAATATATTATATTATATAATATTAGATATATACTGTACTATATATATAATACAGTATATATAATATACTATATAATACATTATATATATATAATACACAGTATATATATACTATAATATACTATATATATTATAGTATAATACTATATATTATAATGCTATACATAACATTATAATATATAAGATATATTAATAATATAATATATTATAGTTAATATTTTGGAAAATAAATCGAAAAATGTTCGAACGTACTAAGAACTACGTTCGAACGTTTTGTGTATATAAGGTGGAAACAGAACGGCGAAACGTCATTTTCACCGTTATCATCGTCATTCTGTTGCACGCCGCTTCTCCTCCATCACCGCCGCCGTCAAACTCTGCCACAACCGTCATTAAAAGGTAGGCATTCATCTTTTAATCAAATAACATATATTTTATTTGACATTTGGATTGAGTTTTGTTTAAAAAATGATAAGTGGTGGCCGGATTTTCAACTCCATTTTCTGGCCACCACGGCTTGCCATTGGCCAAATAGTCACCGTAGAAATGTTTCTTGAAGTGTATACTTCATTTCTATGGTGGCATTTCGGCATTTAGAACATTGTAGATTAATTTTCGAGATTTCAATAATGGCTGAGTCGACTCAGACATTCTTTCTCGTAACGTTCGAACGTTTCACCAAGACGTTCGAACATATGACATTTGAATTACATAGTCGTTAAGGCTTATACGTTCGAACGTTAATTTTTTACATTCGGACGTTATTTTTCATAAATTTTACGTCCAAACGTTTAATGAATACGTCCGAACGTACTACTTTTTAAACTTTATTTAAGCTTCAACGTTCGAACGTAAATCCTTTACGTTCACACGTAAAACAATACCATCAACGTGTAAGATACACGTTCGAACGTATGTCGTTTAAATTTATTTCCTGTTTACATTCGAACGTTTTACCAAGACATTCGAACATATGACGTTACAATTATATAGCCGTTAAGGCTTATACGTTCGAACGTGTATTGTTTTACATTCGAACAATATTTTTGTAAAAGTTAAGTCCAAACGTTTAATTATAATGTCTGAACGTACTACTTTTCTACTTTATTTATGCTTCAACGTTCGGACTTTCATATTTACATTCGCACGTAAAACACATACGTCAGAAAGTACGTCAGCCAATATTTATTTGCTGCTTATGTTCGAATGTGTATGTTATACGTTCAGACGTGTGTGTTTTGCTTGCGAACGTAAAAAAACACGTCCGAACGTTTTATCTTAACATTCGAACGTATATTTTACTATGTTCGAACGTTAATGCAGAGCAACCTTAAAATTAACACAAAAAATGCATCAATGTAAATAATTTCTTTTTTCTTTATTTTCAGGATATGACTCATCCTCTGCATACTAGGAAACTGTTACGGTGAAACCCTAAGGAGCTCAGGAGAAGATAAGTGAGAAGAGAAGTCTGAAGTAAAACTGAAATGTTGTCATGAAGACTAAGTTGACTTGAGTTCGGGAATGGGCTGGATCACGAAGAGGCTGAAGCCTGCGCTGCAATGGGTTTTATTAATAAGTGGGCCGTGGCCCAGTTCAGTATTAAGTCTAGTATATTCAGAATTAATCAAATATTGATTATTGTATTTCCTTGCTTTATTCCGTTAAGTTGTTATGGTACTGTCAGAGAATATTCTCCATGAGTGCGCAGAGTTGTTACGGGCTCTGTCCATATACATGGTTGTTTTCTTCTGTAAGGCAAGTAATGAATGCATAAGTTTTCTAGTATTTCCCCTTCTTGAGAGAATGCTCATTCTCTGAGTGAGCTTATACAACTTTCTACCCCAGGGGGTGTTACAGAATTGGTATCAGAGATACCCCCATCCCCTTCTTACAAAAATATACTAATGGCAGAAGGCACTTGTCTATCACAGCTACAGGAGAGTTTCACCTCTCTGAAGAAAACTTCGGAATCCCAGTTCAAGAGCTTGGAAACAGAAATGCTGGCCTTGAAGAGACAACTTTCCTTGCTCACGGTGGAGTTGCAGAAGAAGAATCAAGAGGAAGCTGAATCTTCCCATGCACCAAAAGGACAGCAAGAACTCCAAATGGTTCAGGTGGGAGAAGTGCAGACCCGTTCGGTAAGACTTGATTTTCCAGTATTTACTGGCGATGATCCAACAGGCTGGTTGTACAAGCTACATCAGTTCTTTAAGTTTCACAATACTCTGCCACAACACAAATTACGGTTAGCATCATTTCATATGGAGGGTAGGGCTTTGGTGTGGTTCCAGGAGATGGATGAGACTGGGCAGCTGGTTGATTGGGAGTGGTTTGTGAGGGCCTTACTTATTAGGTTTGGTCCAAGTTGTTATGATGATCGTATAGAGGCCTTAACCAGGCTTAGGCAATCTGGTTCAATAGAGGACTACAAAACTCAATTTGAGTCTCTCTCTAATAGGCTGAGGGGTCTATCTGATAACTACAAACTAAGTTGTTTTTTGAGTGGGCTTAGGGATGACATTCGTCTTCCAGTACGCATGTTCAATCCTACATCCCTTATTTCAGCATATAGTTTGGCCAAAATCCAGGAGGAAAACTTGTCCCTCACTAGAAAAACCCATAAACCCTTCACTTCCTATTCTACCGAAACCACCCTACCCAGAATTAACCAACCACCATTTGAGAACCAGAAAAACTACCCAAAACTCACCTTACCAGTACAAAAAATTAGCCAAACACAAATGAAGGACTGTAGGGATAAGGGTCTATGATATTACTGTGAGGCAAGATGGTCACCGGGGCATAAGTGTCAAAAGCCTAGACTATACTTGATTGAGGAGATTTGTGAGGTGCCTGATGAGGAAGGGGCTGTGATGGGGGATTTGCTTGAGAAGGGAAAGGAACCGAAACAGAGGCTGGTGGAAGTACTTAAACTAGAAGGGGGCCCAGGAATATCACTCCATGCTATCACTGGTTCAATCAATACTAAGACCATGCGAGTCAAAGGCAAAATTGGGGACTGCTGGATAGTCATTCTCATTGACTCTGGCAGCACCCATAACTTTGTTGACCTTGCAGTAGTTCATAAGACCAGAATGCGAGTCAATAGGGAGGAAACAGTCCATGTTAAAGTGGCAAATGGGGAAGTAGTCTCTAGTGTGGGGAAAGTGAAAGATATACCACTCGTAATTCAGAATGTTCCCTGTATGATTGAAGCCTATGTGTTGTCGTTGGCAGGGTGTGATATGGTCTTAGGAGTGGTCTGGCTCCAAACCTTAGGATCTATCTTGTGGAATTTCAAAGAGTTAAAAATGCAATTTTCAATGAAAGGGCATCAAGTGCTACTTAGAGGCTTGACTAGCTCTAAATTGGTGGAAGAGGGCAGTTTACCTAGCCCTAGCAGCATGGGCAGCAAAGGGGTATTATTGCAGTATTTAGAACCTGAGCCAGCAACACCAAAAACCCCAACCTTCCTTTTAAACATAATAAACCAGTTCCCAGAGATTTTTGCTGAACCTAGAGAACTTCCACCACAAAGATCCCATGACCATTCCATTCCCTTACTTCCTGGAACAAACCCAATTTCTGTAAGACCCTACAGGTATCCCTACTACCAAAAAGACGAGATAGAAAAGATAGTAAAGGAACTGCTGGGTACAGGGGTTATTCAGCCAAGTCAAAGCCCATATTCCTCACCAGTGTTGTTGGTAAGAAAGGCTGATGGGTCTTGGCGCCTTTGTGTGGATTATAGGGCCTTAAACAAGGTCACAGTGAAGGATCGATACCCCATACCCGTGGTGGAAGAACTATTGGATGAACTTTGTGGCTCTACTATTTTTTCTAAGTTGGATCTTCGATCGGGTTATCACCAGATCAGAGTCAAGGCTGAAGATATTCCAAAAACAGCCTTTCGTACCCACGAAGGCCACTATGAATTTTTAGTCATGCCCTTTGGCTTGACTAATGCCCCATCAACATTCCAAAGTTTGATGAACCATATTTTTAGACCCTTTCTAAGACATTTCATACTTGTGTTTTTTGATGACATTTTAATCTACAGCAAAAGCGAGGCGGAACATGTACAGCATTTGGAGATTACATTGCAAATACTCCAACAACATCAACTCTTTGCCAAGGGCTCCAAGTGCATGTTTGGTTGCTCACAAGTGGCTTACCTAGGGCATTTAATCTCAGCTTAAGGAGTCAAAGCCGACCCCGAGAAGCTTAAGGCCATGGAGAAATGGCCCATACCAACTACTGTGAGGTCCTTAAGAGGCTTTTTGGGGCTAACTGGATATTACAAAAGGTTCATCCAAGGGTATGGAGGAGTAGCTGCCCCCTTACAAAGTTGCTGAAAAAAGATGGGTTTAAGTGGACAGCTACTGCAGAAACAGCATTCCATGCACTCAAGGAGGCAGTGACTAAACCTCCAGTTCTAGCTCTTCCCAATTTTTCACTTCCATTCGAAATTGAGTGTGATGCTTCGGGAAAGGCTGTGGGGGCAGTCTTGATGCAAAAGGGACATCCCATTGCATTTTATAGCCAGGCTCTGAAGGGTAAAGCCTTGAATATGTCAACCTATGAGAAGGAGCTCTTTGCACTGGTTTCTGCAGTGCAAAGATGGGGGCATTACCTCTTGGGCAGGCCCTTCATAGTGAAGACAGACCATCAGAGTTTGAAGTTTTTATTAGACCAGAAGGTTGGCACTACTATGCAATAGAAGTGGATCAGCAAACTTCTAGGGTATGATTTTCTGGAAGAATACAAAAGAGGCTCTAAAAATAGGGCAGCAGATGCCTTACCTAGGAAGGACGAAGGCGAGAGTCCTATAGTACTCTCCATTATTTCAGTTCCCACTTGGGACTTGCTGGCATAAGTGAAACAGGAGAGCGAGAGGGATCCTGAAATGAAACTACTATTCCAGAAGGTGGAGAGTGGAGAAATAAAAGACAAGGTGTCAGTAAGGGAAGGGTGCCTATACTACAAAAACAGACTTTACATACCCAACAACCCATAACTCAAGTCTAAATTACTTCACCTTTTCCATGATAGCCCTACCAGTGGCCATTTAGGGTTAGATAAAACCTTACACAGGGTTAAAAGAGAAGTCTATTGGCCATGGCTAAGAGCTGCAGTATGTGAGTATGTAAGAAACTGTGACATATGCCAGCAAGTAAAACCTGAGAATTCTCTTCCTGGTGGCCTTCTAAATCCCTTGCCCATACCCTCTAAACCATGGACCCATATAACAATGGATTTCATTGATGGTCTTCCCTCTTCCCACTCATACAACTGCTTATGGGTTGTAGTTGATCGCCTAACCAAATACTCACATTTCACTCCACTTTCCCATCCCTACACTGCCTCTACCCTAGCCCAATCCTTCCTCAAAAACATTTTCAGGTTACACGGCATGCCCAACTCAATAGTTTCTAACAGAGATAAGAGCTTCACCAGCAGGTTCTGGGGGAGATTTTCAAGCAGCAGGGAGTCGAATTGGCCTTTAGCACAGCCTACCATCCTCAGACAGATGGTCAATCCGAGGCAGTCAATAAGACCCTCAAAAATTACTTAAGGTGCTTTGTGGGTGAACATCCCAAGGACTGGGTCTCGTGGATCCCGTTGGCGGAGTGGTGGTACAATACCATTAGGCACTCCTCAACATAGATGACCCCATTCGAGGCCCTCTACGGTTACCCCCCACCCCGTTTACTAAGCTATTTACCAAGCTCTTCACCAGTGGAAGCAGTGGATTCCTCCTTCCGCACTCGAGAGCAGATCAAGCAACTCCTTAAACAGAACCTTCAAAAGGCACAAGATCGGATGAGGAAGTATGCTGATCTGAAAAGAAAAGAGAGGGAATTTAGGGTAGGAGATTTGGTCTACCTCCAACTGCAACCATACCGTCAACTCTCAGTGGCACAACCGGCGGAATGCCAAGCTTTCTCCATGATTTTATGGACCCTTTCTAGTCATAGAGCGCATTGGAGCTGTCGCATACCGTCTGAAACTTCCGGCAGTCATTCACCCCGTCTTCCATGTCTCGTTGTTGAAGAAGAAGCTCGGCAGATCTGTGGCCCCGATGATTCAACTACCACCAGTGGACTCTCGAGGAGTACTTAAACCAGAACACAAAGAAATATTGGAAAGGCGTCTCCGTCAGGTCAACCGACGAGCCGTCGTGGAAGTGCTGACGCGCTGGCAGGGTCAATCAGCAGAGGATGCCACTTGGGAACCCTATCATCGTTTGAAAGAGGCCTACCCACACCTTGTGGGCAAGGTGTTCAAAACCGTGGGGCATTGTTACGGTGAAACCCTAGGGAGCTCAGGAGAAGATAAGTGAGAAGAGAGGTCTGAAGTAAAACTGAAGTGTTGTCGTGAAGACTAAGTTGACTTGAGTTCGGGAATGGGCTGGATCACGAAGAGGCTAAAGCCTGCGCTGCAATGGGTTTTATTAATAAGTGGGCCGTGGCCCAGTTCAGTATTAAGTCTAGTATATTCAGAATTAATCAAATATTGGTTATTGTATTTCCTTGCTTTATTCCGTTAAGTTGTTATGGTACTGTCAGAGAATATTCTCCATGAGTGCGCAGAGTTGTTACGGGCTCTATCCATATACATGCTTGTTTTCTTCTGTAAGGCAAGTAATGAATGCATAAGTTTTCTAGTATTTCCCCTTCTCAAGAGAATGCTCATTCTCTGAGTGAGCTTATACAACCTTCTACCCCAGGGGGTGTTACATAAACGAGGGAGGGAAGGAGCCACTCAGGACACTGCTCGTATCGGGGCTCGTACTGTTATGGTAGAGCGAGAGGTCCTGATTAATGAGTTCGACGAACTCATTTGGGAACCTGAGAGATGTTTTCCTCAGTAGAGGCTGGGGAAATATCTGCACATTGAGGGGGAAGGTATACCCCTCAATGGTTCAGGAGTTCTATATGGGGATGTGTGCCATGCCTCAGGACACATCCTCTCACATCGTGATTGTACACGGTGTTTCCATTGAGTTTTCACCAGATGTCATCGCCGAGCACCTCGGGATTCATCGAGGAGTTGAGAAATCTGCACACTCTACATCCCGTGAGGATGTAGCCACTTCTGCATCATCTACTGGCCGCCCATTTGAGCCAGCATCAGCTAGAGATGCAGACCGATCAGAGGCTGAGGATACTGGCCTCGAGGCTCGAGATGATGACCGAGATGAGGATTTCTACATCCTCACCGGGAGGGACCGCATTTAGATCGAGAGGAAAAACGCATTCAACAAGAACCATCTGCTGCCTTTCTTTCGCATGTTGCACCTTATTGTTGCAACAAACGTGGATCCTGTGGCACATAAAACCACATTTAGTCAGCTTCGGGCACAGTTTTTTATACGAGTGGCACGTGGAGATCCCATAGATTTGCCACTTCACATCTTTGAGAGGATCCGTTATGAGGCGAGCATCGTCTCCACAGATAATCTCTCATATGGTGTCCTGATCAGCCAGCTTTTACTTGCACGAGGAGTGCCAACTCAGCCAGAGGAGCGGGTGAAAGATCAGATGAGCCCCCTCGACATGACCACGCATCGACGTAGCATTGGACAGGCTAGGGGACGTCAGCCACCCCCTGTAGAGGATCTAGTTCCTCCGACACAGCCTGAGCCAGGTCATGTGGGGAGTAGTAGTCAGCAGCTGCCGAGTACATCTGCGGGAGATGCACGGCCTACTTGGGTTGATGCGGTGATCTCACAGCTGACTGTGCATATCGATCATAAGATCGATCGATCGCTCGTGCCTATAGAGGCGTCTGTATCTGAGATCGCCCATCGTGTAGGTATCCTCAACGACAAGGTTGATACCTTGACTGAGGAGGTACAGAATTCGAATTTCGCGAACAACGTTATCATCTGAGTGTTGTTTAAGAAATTCGATCATATTTTGTATTTTACTTTTATTATTTATAAAGAAAAATGTTATTTAATATTTCTATGGTTTTTCACCATTCAATTCTCAATCTTCTTTAATGTTATATTTTTCAACTTTAATACTAAATCGCTGCACTTCAAATATATATAAACATAAAAATATATTTATATATTACAAATTGTGTATATATAAATATATACAAGTCAATTTTTTAGACTTGTTCACAAATTATGCACTATAAAAACCACATAATTTTTAAATTAGAGTCATTTAATTTAAATTTACAATCAACGTTCGAACGTTATTAATTAACGGTCGAACGTTGGCGCAAAATATTTAACGTTCGAACGTTAATTACTAACATTCGAACATTGGCGCCAAAACATTTCACGTTCTCACGTAAGTTGCCAGAATGTTCGAACGTAAATTTGACGTTCGAACGTAAATTTCCAATACGTTCGAACGTTAAAAAAAACCTCATCTGTCTTTAGTGACGGTTTCCAGAAACCGTTACAGAAAAGACCTTTTAGTGACGGTTTGGGGACTGTCACAATTTCCCAACCGTCACTAAAGACCAATTGTGTTGTAGTGATATATATATATTTATATATATATATATATATAAATATTGGAACTGATATGGTGCACATACATAATTTCACATAGGCACTGCCTATAATTTGTGAAATATCATGGGATACAAAGAAAACCCATGAATTAAAGAACAAGATGATTTAGGGATCGACATGGGAGAAGGTGGAAGTAGCAAGTTTTTGCAGGTGATAATTCTGGAGGTCGTAGTCATGCATCCAGATGGAAATGGCACTTACATGCAGAGAACTAGGTAGCTAGGGATGGGACCCAAAGAATAAAAGCATGCATTTTCTTCTTGAAGTGGGAGCCGGGAGGTAAAGGAAATATGGGGGAAAAACCGATCGATTTATTTTAAGAAAAAAAAAACCAACTTTTAACTATAAATCCGTTTTAAGAATTGAGTCAACTTATATAACTAGCTAGCATCTAAGCTAAAAAACT